>NW_027133896.1:300000-533147 GCF_037392515.1 Haliotis asinina
TATTTTGTTTTTTGGATGTGAGACTGTCAATTTACACAAATACGAAATTAGTCGTTTCAAAATTTGGAGCTCAATAGGTTGTCTACCAAGTTCCCTGTACATCATGAAATTAGGTGTGTTATACTTTAAACCTGTAGCTAATTTTAGACAGTTTCGATTTACTCTATCATGTCAGTCTTTCATGTCCCCATATTTCACATCCATACATCAATATTGGTTCTACTAATCTATCAAATGCAGAAAGGAGCAGGTCTAGTGACAATTTACCGCGCTTCAATAGTGCTACCTTGGTATGTAGGTCAGCGTATTCACGTGGTACAGTGGTAGTTCCTCGGTCAATATACGTCCATATGAACAGGTATTAACCTCCGGAAAATCTTTAATTGCACGCAAGCGTCATATACATTACGGTAATACCGTTATACAACGTTCATTGGATTAGCTTATTGCATCGAGAACATTGACCCTGGTGCGCCAACAACTTACTTTGACCGAGGCTGTCTGTACTGTTTATACTGACTCCGAGCCGACCAGTACTTGTTGTACACATTAATACCAAGGGCCAGACAGGGACCAACAAGTACCACATTTCAACTTAGGGCGGATACTTGAACCGCTACACCTCAGAGGCGGCTTCACCAAGAAAGAAAGCGGGCGGGAAAAATTGGCGATAAAGATTTTATTCACTGATTGAAATTTTCATAATAAGATCACTTGGCGAGTCTTAAAAATATGAAGATCGAATGGTTTTCATTCGGAATTAAAGAAAATGCATGTAAAGAAAGATCAAACTGGTCATGAGTTCAAAGGTAAAACAAAATATGTTTTTTTTATCAAACCAGGGCATATATTTCCACACTGAGAGAAGAAAACGTTGTGTTTGTTCCCGTTGGAATGAACATTGAGACAGCGATGGATATGAGAAACACAGAAGAAAATTACTGACAGTCTCATAAGTGACACCGAAATGAACTCATCAACGACCTAATTTGCACCTGGTTGCGTCTTACATGGCGCCATGCCTTGAATCAAATGAAATACTGTTCATGGCGCAAAACCATCTTCTCTCACTCAATGCCAGGCTCAAACTTATCTTTGAAAATACATATTTACCACCAAAAAATACAAATCCCCCTTTCTGCTGAACCTCATAAAATAATAGAGCCTAGGTAATCTTTGGTTGCCCAAAACCTGATGCTATCAGGACTTACGTTGAATTAAACGTTGGTGAATATCTTATACCTGGATGACAGACTTGATCAGTGTAAGACTGAAATGGAAAAGAAACGTCGCCGGAGACTGTGTAGACGTCCAATATCTTGATGTTGATCTAGCCCTAGTTGCTGTGTTCAGAAAACAAGTGAACCATTGCCAATCGAACCGGCAATTTATGCCTGAATGCATGCATGATGCATGATGCAGGTGCATCTCGATTTCAGTGTACGAACTCTTCCCTTTCCATTCACAAAAACATTTCTCACCTCAATCTCAAGTGATATTCAACTGGGCAAAACAGACTATACGACCACGATTCATAACTTCCTCAAACTCGACTTCCAGTCTATATTTAAAAAATAGGATAAAATACTCCACTGATGCTCCAATATGACCAAATGGGTTTGCTCACTGCCGTGCACCGCCTACTTCTCGTAAACGTGTTCTCTGCGCCAGTCCCACTTATTCTTGTTTGCAGTAATATAAGACATTCACACACGCACTTTTCCTACAGACTCCTTCTCTTCTACTACATGGCGCGGTCCTCGTCTTATAAAGAGGTTGGCAAGCAGCTCAGGAAACAGCTGACTATGGTAAGTACATGCCACTTCAGGATTATGTCGTCATCCACCCTTTGTGTTATAGCGAGAGGTCTGGGTCACAATTGTTTTCCATTGCTGACTGTGATGATAGCAGTAAAATTATAATTGCAAATAAAGTATCTGTGTAGGGTGACACTAGAAATTCTTGAATGATAAGTCTTGGACTTAAGGGGTGAATCTCCCAACAATATTCAGTTCCAGCATCCGCATGCTTTGTCGAGTCTTCTAAAGAGCTATGTTTCTTTTCAAATTCAAAAGAAATGTATCATAACATCCAGTCTAAGTAAACTTTGACTCAGTTTTATTCGTTACACTCCACCACTGAGTCCAACAAACCCGACGAGAAGGTCGTGTCAGGTAACCTTTGAGCGACCTATGACCGTCCAATCAAACGCGAGACGGTTAATTAGATTTAACCAATCAGATAACAGCTACTATTTAGGGATTGGAGGGGCTTTCAAAATATTCAGGTCACTGACACAGATCTCTCCACAAACAAAAATCTGCCTATAACCGTTATTTGACCTGCAGTATATACGCTTTGGGGTTTCTGTTGACATGGTTACCATTAGCTAATATTTCCGAAAGCTAAACACTATTTTCAGCGACTGTTTACTCACCGTTGTCATCGTTGTACGTACGTCGTGTGCATCACCCGGAATCGAGCATACGCTAAATAGCATTCGGAATCGTTTGGGTGCGAACCTTTTTGAGATAAAAGTTCAAAAAGTATGTGCGAATGTCCACTTTCGCGATTTGGTAAGCTGCGTTCTGATAGGTCAATCTCAAGGGTTACCTGACGCGACCTCCCGTAAGGTTTTGTTGGACTCAGTGGTGGAGTGTAACGAAACGTTCAGATTTTAAACAGACCACATCTTTGTATATTATCACACTAGATCCTAAAGAGTAGAATTCTTGTGGCATAATTTTGACATCTTCGGATAATGAACCTGTCTAGGTTAATATGTGCACAGTTCAGTTCAGATGAAGTCCTGTTGTAGAAAATGGCGTCGACGCACTCACTTTGTCGGGTGTGACTCTAAACCATTGTGTTTCATGAGAAACATCTGGTTTGCAGGAAAGAACGGTGGAGAAAAAGAGGATCTTTCTAAAAGCAAGGGCTCTTCAAGGTAAATGGTAAACAAGAATTGTGCATCATGGTAAACTGTCAATGGTGCAGGGTTATGTAGTCCCACGTAACTTCCATACTTCCATACTTAAGAAAAAAAACAAAAAACAGTATTGCAAGTTTTTCAGGGACCGGAACCCTACTAATTTGCCAGTATTGCAAGTATTTCAGGGACCGGAACCCGACTGTTGTGACAGTATTGCAAGTTTTTCAGGGACCGGAACCCTACCATTGTGCCAGTATTGCAAGTTTTTCAGGGACCGGAACCCTACTAATGTGCCAGTATTGCAAGTATTTCAGGGACCGGAACCCGACTGTTGTGCCAGTATTGCAAGTTTTTCAGGGACCGGAACCCTACTAATTTGCCAGTATTGCAAGTATTTCAGGGACCGGAACCCGACTGTTGTGACAGTATTGCAAGTTTTTCAGGGACCGTAACCCTACCAATGTGCCAGTATTGCAAGTTTTTCAGGGACCGGAGCCCTACTAATGTGCCAGTATTGCAAGTATTTCAGGGACCGGAACCTGACTGTTGTGCCAGTATTGCAAGTTTTTCAGGGACCGGAACCCTACCAATGTGCCAGTATTGCAAGTTTTTTTTTATCAACTGAATGTTGCTGAACGCCGCAACCCGCAATAGTATTCCCCACAACATTCCCATGGCACGTGACAATACAGACCATATCAAAGACCCGTAAAGATCCTCATTAGAATTGGTCTTCGCGACTAACGCGACTGTGATGAGAGGCGACTGACACAAAAGGATGCTGAGGACGTAATCTACCCCGGATCTTCATGGGTCCATCTAACAAAGAACACTCGCTGACCTTGTTCACACACGTCATCGAAACTCAATGATCGATGCTCATGCTGTTAATCACCGGATTGTCTTATGCTTCCTTATTTACTAACCAACGTCTTGCATGTCGATCAAACCTCTTGCCTCTCACATAAACCTTGCAACTTTTATAAAACTGCAGTCTGCAGATGCACGAACGAAAAATGCACACACTTCTGACAAACATGATACGATAAATAACCAATGTACAAGATACTGGTGTATGGTATTGCATGACGCTCACTCAAGCATACAACTATCCATCTGGACAACTTCAAGCGGTGCCTTTAAAAACATTTTAAAGGTTTCAAGTAAATCTAACAACATTTTATGAATCCAAAATGTAACATGTTTCATTTGACCATTTTCTAAGAGACATTGTGCATTCACGGCTTTCTGCCTTTGGAATCGTGCCAATTTACACTTATCATGGGGGTACACAAACTCCGCAGTTGTCCGACTTCAGATTTACGTGAGGCTGGAACATAACAAAACCAATTTGCTTGGGCAGGGTCGTAGTTTGACTTTTCTTGGTGGGCGGTGGACACTTCCTACGTTAATAGAGCGTTATGTCAATACTTTGAAGCAGAAAAAGTAATCTGTAAGAAAATGCTAAGGAAGCAGTTGCCCCGCTGCCCCCTGGTCTACATGCCCTGTTGATGTTGACAGATAATTTGCATAATAATAAAACATAGCTGCATTTGTATCATTTTCTGGCTGAGGCCGACTACCTTTTGGGTCGACCCCCGCATGATGTTTATAATTACGTTAGTGCAAATAACATATCACCTAATGACAGTTAAGCCTGATATATGTCTCTTAATCTAATGATACACATTGTGCTGTTGCATTTAATACCGTCTATTTTCTTCACAGGCCGTTCCCTATCAAGACCGTCAGATGCTGCAAGCGTTTCGAGCGTGTTTACTGACACAACCCCATAATTCACCTGTGAGTGAACTTAAATTAATGCCCAGTAGACGTGTCTGCATCGTCTGGTCGGAAAGCGAGTTGGGTATTTGAAAATCATGGCGAATCAGGTCACAGGATTGTTGCACGACTAAGGGAGGTAACTCGTCTGTGTGATAATGATAAAACAGAAGACAACAAAGGAAAGCCAAAGTGAACTACGATGAGTGAGTGAGTGAGTTTTTCGCTTTCAGCAATATTCCAGCAATGTCACGGCGGGGGACACCAGGATCGGGCTTCACACATTGTGCCCATGTGGGAATCGAACTCGGGTCTTCGGCGTTACGATGGAAATGATGTGAAATTTCTTCTATATGATCCAGGACAGTGACCACGTGATTACTTCAGAATAAACCAAGGTTTGTTTTTAATGCGATCAGAATTGAAATTACATTCTAACCCGGAACTTCACGGGTCAAGCGATGGTGTAAATTATGATAACTGAACGACACAAGTAAATGAATACATGTGCTGATGTATGACATTTCACGTTCAGAATAAACAGGGCTTACTATGTGATTCAGAATAAACAGGGCTTACTATGTGATTCAGAATAAACAGGGCGTACTAAGTGATTCAGAATAAACAGGGCTTACTAAGTGATTCAGAACAAACAGGGCTTACTATGTGATTCAGAACAAACAGGGCGTACTAAGTGATTCAGAACAAACAGGGCTTACTAAGTGATTCAGAGTAAACAGAGCGTTCTAAGTGACGGAAGGTGATTACCCACATGACGTACTAAGTGACGGAAGGTGATTACCCACATGACGTACTAAGTGACGGAAGGTGATTACCCACATGACGTCAAACGATGATAGAGAGGTGAGTGAGGTTAGGTTTACGCCGCACTCAGCAATGTTCCAGCTATATGGCGACGGCCTTTAAATAATCGAGTCTGCACCAGACAATCTAGTGATCAACAGCATGAGCATCGATCTACGCAACTGGGATACGATGTCAGCAAGGTCAGCAGGCCTGACCACTCGATCCCGTTAGTCGCCTGTTACGACAAGCATGGGTTAGGGAAGATCATGTCTAGTCCTCATCTTCACGGGTGTGATAGGAATGGGTTAGTTCTAGTTACCCATTAAGGAAATAAATGCAAATCACCATTACGATATCGGACATTCAAACTGGCCGTATAGACACAAAATAGGCCTAAAACGACAAGCCCCCACTAGCTAAATGTTAAAACAATTACTATTTTAAAACGAATGAGAATTTGTTTCTGCACACCAAATAAACATTTTACCTCCAAGCTTGTCCCTCAGAGCTAGTATCATTTTAAGACAGTGTTGAGCTTTTCACCGCTGTTGTCAGATACCATCAAAAACATGAGATTTGTGAAAAACACGTGCACGCCGGAAAACGACAGGCGTATTTATTCGAGTTGACCCAATGCGAACCATGAACAACTGTTTCATCCTGGTCAGGAGAACCTCTCTGTGCTCAACAGAATGAATTTGCTGTGGATTAGCTCAATGTATTTTCGTGATTTCCGTTCCAGAGGAACCAAACGTTTCCAACACAAAGAAAGTCTTGTAACAGAACACAGATCTATACTGCCAATAAATAACAGACCTGCACTACTAAAACATAGGGGACCATGTTGACATCAGTTGTTCTTATTTCGCATTAGCTAAATGTCACCAGCCATAATATCCGGACAGTTGTCATTCCCCGCGGAACTGAAGTTCATGTGTCTGTGGAAAATCATTTTCTAAACCGGTGATATAATTGCATAATCCAAACGAGCAAGGTAGTCTTCAACCTGCTGTATAGTGTTACGGGGGTTTTCCCCGCACTGGAGACAATGGAACAAGCATATGTACAAGAAATCACGAGGAACCTAACAGTTTACATTGTGGAAACATACAGATGTCTACAGCATGAAAATATCTTATACCACCCGTCAAAGGTTTAGCCTCATCTAAAGCATTCACTATATATTATGCGCGTGTGTGTGTGCATCAAATTGCTGAAAAAACGTGCAAATATTATGCATGTGAGAGCGTTTTGTTGTCGTTTTGTTAAGGATAGCCAAATCTCACAGAGTTTATCATGTGTTGAACTCATGACAACAGTCTTTTCAACCTTACAAATTTCTTTTACAATATATCAGTTCATTGGTATAGTACCTTTAAACAGAATGGAACATTTCGCAAAATCTAGTTTTAAGCAGTTGACTGAAGCACATTTACACTGGTGAGTCTTAAACGTTTGATGGGTAGTATAGTATATTTTGTCATATACAGTTTATGGTTCGCCCTACATGAATGCAACAAAAACAACTTCAACTGCAAAACATGGAAAACATTTTTTAATACCATGTTAAAATGTAAGAAAATAAACCTTTGCATATGTTCCCTTTCGGATAATGAACCTGTCTAGGTTAATATGTGCACAGTTCAGTTCAGATGAAGTCCTGTTGTAGAAAATGGCGTCGACGCACTCACTTTGTCGGGTGTGACTCTAAACCATTGTGTTTCATGAGAAACATCTGGTTTGCAGGAAAGAACGGTGGAGAAAAAGAGGATCTTTCTAAAAGCAAGGGCTCTTCAAGGTAAATGGTAAACAAGAATTGTGCATCATGGTAAACTGTCAATGGTGCAGGGTTATGTAGTCCCACGTAACTTCCATACTTCCATACTTAAGAAAAAAACAAAAAACAGCGGTCGTTTTCGCAGGGGCAGGTGGCCTAATATTACTCCAGTATTGCAAGTTTTTCAGGGACCGGAACCCGACTGTTGTGACAGTATTGCAAGTTTTTCAGGGACCGTAACCCTACCAATGTGCCAGTATTGCAAGTTTTTCAGGGACCGGAGCCCTACTAATGTGCCAGTATTGCAAGTATTTCAGGGACCGGAACCTGACTGTTGTGCCAGTATTGCAAGTTTTTCAGGGACCGGAACCCTACCAATGTGCCAGTATTGCAAGGTTTTTTTTATCAACTGAATGTTGCTGAACGCCACAACCCGCAATAGTATTCCCCACAACATTCCCATGGCACGTGACAATACAGACCATATCAAAGACCCGTAAAGATCCTCATTAGAATTGGTCTTCGCGACTAACGCGACTGTGGTGAGAGGCGACTGACACAAAAGGATGCTGAGGACGTAATCTACCCCGGATCTTCATGGGTCCATCTAACAAAGAACACTCGCTGACCTTGTTCACACACGTCATCGAAACTCAATGATCGATGTTCATGCTGTTAATCACCGGATTGTCTTATGCTTCCTTATTTACTAACCAACGTCTTGCATGTCGATCAAACCTCTTGCCTCTCACATAAACCTTGCAACTTTTATAAAACTGCAGTCTGCAGATGCACGAACGAAAAATGCATACACTTCTGACAAACATGATACGATAAATAACCAATGTACAAGATACTGGTGTATGGTATCGCATGACGCTCACTCAAGCATACAACTATCCATCTGGACAACTTCAAGCGGTGCCTTTAAAAACATTTTAAAGGTTTCAAGTAAATCTAACAACATTTTATGAATCCAAAATGTAACATGTTTCATTTGACCATTTTCTAAGAGACATTGTGCATTCACGGCTTTCTGCCTTTGGAATCGTGCCAATTTACACTTATCATGGGGGTACACAAACTCCGCAGTTGTCCGACTTCCGATTTACGTGAGGCTGGAACATAGCAAAACTAATTTACTTGGGCAGGGTCGTAGTCTGACTTTTCTTGGTGGGCGGTGGACACTTCCTACGTTAATAGAGCGTTATGTCAATACTTTGAAGCAGAAAAAGTAATCTGTAAGAAAATGCTAAGGAAGCAGTTGCCCCGCTGCCCCCTGGTCTACCTGCCCTGTTGATGTTGACAGATAATTTGCATAATAATAAAACATAGCTGCATTTGTATCATTTTCTGGCTGAGGCCGACTACCTTTTGGGTCGACCCTCGCATGCTGTTTATAATTACGTAAGTGCATATAACATCTCACCTAATGACAGTTAGTATCAGTTAGCCTGATACATGTCTCTTAATCTAATGATACATATTGTGCTGTTGCATTTAATACCGTCTATTTTCTTCACAGGCCGTTCCCTATCAAGAACGTCAGATGCTGCAAGCGTTTCGAGCGTGTTTACTGACACAACCCCATAATTCACCTGTGAGTGAACTTAAATTAATGCCCAGTAGACGTGTCTGCATCGTCTGGTCGGGAAGCGAGTTGAGTAGTTGAAAATCATGGCGAATAAGGTCACAGAATTGTTGCACGACTAAGGGAGGTAACTCGTCTGTGTGATAATGATAAAACAGAAGACAACAAAGGAAAGCCAAAGTGAACTACGATGAGTGAGTGAGTGAGTTTTTCGCTTTCAGCAATATTCCAGCAATGTCACGGCGGGGGACACCAGGATCGGGCTTCACACATTGTGCCCATGTGGGAATCGAACTCGGGTCTTCGGCGTTACGATGGAAATGATGTGAAATTTCTTCTATATGATCCAGGACAGTGACCACGTGATTACTTCAGAATAAACCAAGGTTTGTTTTTAATGCGATCAGAATTGAAATTACATTCTAACCCGGAACTTCACGGGTCAAGCGATGGTGTAAATTATGATAACTGAACGACACAAGTAAATGAATACATATGCTGATGTATGACATTTCACGTTCAGAATAAACAGGGCGTACTATGTGATTCAGAATAAACAGGGCTTACTAAGTGATTCAGAATAAACAGGGCTTACTATGTGATTCAGAATAAACAGGGCTTACGAAGTGATTTTGAAACAAGCAAGGAGTACTAGGTGATTCAGAATAAACAGGGCTTACTATGTGATTCAGAATAAACAGGGCTTACGAAGTGATTCAGAATAAACAGGGCTTACGAAGTGATTTTGAAACAAGCAAGGAGTACTAGGTGATTCAGAATAAACAGGGCTTACTAAGTGATTCAGAATAAACAGGGCTTACGAAGTGATTCAGAATAAACAGGGCTTACGAAGTGATTCAGAATAAACAGGGCTTACGAAGTGATTTTGAAACAAGCAAGGAGTACTAGGTGATTCAGAATAAACAGGGCTTACTAAGTGATTCAGAATAAACAGGGCTTACGAAGTGATTCAGAATAAACAGGGCTTACGAAGTGATTTTGAAACAAGCAAGGAGTACTAGGTGATTCAGAATAAACAGGGCTTACTAAGTGATTCAGAATAAACAGGGCTTACGAAGTGATTCAGAATAAACAGGGCTTACGAAGTGATTCAGAATAAACAGGGCTTACGAAGTGATTTTGAAACAAGCAAGGAGTACTAGGTGATTCAGAATAAACAGGGCTTACTAAGTGATTCAGAATAAACAGGGCTTATGAAGTGATTCAGAATAAACAGGGCTTACGAAGTGATTCAGAATAAACAGGGCTTACGAAGTGATTTTGAAACAAGCAAGGAGTACTAGGTGATTCAGAATAAACAGGGCTTACTAAGTGATTCAGAATAAACAGGGCTTACTATGTTATTCAGAATAAACAGGGCTTACGAAGTGATTCAGAATAAACAGGGCTTACGAAGAGATTTTGAAACAAACAAGGAGTACTAGGTGATTCAGAATAAACAGGGCGTACTAAGTGATTCAGAACAAACAGGGCGTACTAAGTGATTCATAATAAACAGGGCGTACTAAGTGATTCAGAACAAACAGGGCGTACTAAGTGATTCAGAACAAACAGGGCGTACTAAGTGATTCAGAACAAACAGGGCGTACTAAGTGATTCAGAACAAACAGGGCGTACTAAATGACGGAAGGTGATTACCCACATGACGTACTAAATGACGGAAGGTGATTACCCACATGACGTACTAAGTGAGGGAAGGTGATTACCCACATGACGTACTAAGTGACGGAAGGTGATTACCCACATGACGTCAAACGATGATAGAGAGGTGAGTGTGGTTAGGTTTACGCCGCAATCAGCAATGTTCCAGCTATATGGCGACGGCCTTTAAATAATCGAGTCTGCATCAGACAATCTAGTGATTAACAGCATGAACATCGACCTACGCAGTTGGGATACTATGTCAGCAAGGTCAGCAGGCCTGACCACTCGATCCCGTTAGTCGCCTGTTACGACAAGCATTGGTTAGGGAAGATCATGTCTAGCCCTCATCTTCACGGGTGTGATAGGAATGGGGTAGTTCTAGTTACCCATTAAGGAAATAAATGCAAAATCACCATTACGATATCGGACATTCAAACAAGACGTATAGACACAAAATAGGCCTAAAACGACAAGCCCCCACTAGCTAAATGTTAAAACAATTACTATTTTAAAACGAATGGGAATTTGTTTCTGCACACCAAATACCAATTTTACCTCCAAGCTTGTCCCTCAGAGCTAGTATCATTTTAAGACAGTGTTGAGCTTTTCACCGCTGTTGTCAGATACCATGAAAAACACGAGATTTGTGAAAAAAACACGTGCACGCCGGAAAACGACAGGCGTATTCATTCGAGTTGACCCAATGCGAACCATGAACAACTGTTTCATCCTGGTCAGGAGAACCTCTCTGTGCTCAACAGAAAGAATTTGCTGTGGATTAGCTCAATGTATTTTCGTGATTTCCGTTTGAGGGGAACCAAACGTTTCCAGAACAAAGAAGTCTTGTAACAGAACACAGATCTATACTGCCTAAAAATAACACACCTGCACTGCTAATACATAGGAGACACCATTTTGACATCAGTTGTTCTTATTTCGCATTAGCTAAAATGTCACCAGCCACAATATCCGGACAGTTGTCATTCCCCGCGGAAATGAAGTTCATGTGTCTGTGGAAAATCATTTTCTAAACCGGTGATATAATTGCATAATCCAAACGAGCAAGGTAGTCTTCAACCTGCTGTATAGTGTTACGTGGGTTTTCCCCGCACTGGAGACAATGGAACAAGCATAGGTACAAGAAATCACGAGGAACCTAACAGTTTACATTGTGGAAACATACAGATGTCTACAGCATGAAAATATCTTATACCACCCGTCAAAGGTTTAGCCTCATCTAAAGCATTCACTATATATTATGCGTGTGTGAGTGTGTGTGCATCAAATTGCTGAAAAAATGTGGAAATATTATGCACGTGAGAGACAGCGTATTTGTGTATATGTGTGTGCGCGCGCGTGTGCGGCGAGTGTGTGGTTACATCGAAGATGAATTTCTCCACTGATTTGTTTGAACCTTATGCAGCTATACTGCACGAGGACCATGCGTCAAATTGCTGAAAAAACCTGCAAATATTATGCATGTGAGAGAGTGTTTTAGTGTAGTTTTGTTAAGGATAGCCAAATCTCACAGAGTTTATCACGTATTGAACTCATGACAACAGTCTTTTCAACCTTACAAATTTCTTTTACAATATATCAGTTCATTGGTATAGTACCTTTAAACAGAATGGAACATTTCGCAAAATCTAGTTTTGAGCAGTTGACTGAAGTACATTTACACTGGTGAGTCTTAAACGTTTGATGGGTAGTATAGTATATTTTGTCATATACAGTTTATGGTTCGCCCAACATGAATGCAACAAAAACAACTTCAACTGCAAAACATGGAAAACATTTTTTAATACCATGTTAAAATGTAAGAAAATAAACCTTTGCATATGTTCACTTTCGGAAAGTATTACTCATGACTTGGTTTGAAGAAACAGATAAAAACATGCAGAAGGTACCGATGGTGCTAAGGTTATAATCAGTGCGATTCTGATATTTAAAATATACCATTATATAAAGTAGGGGATATTCCATTTTGCGAGCATACCACTAGCCAAAGCTATAAGAGAAAAAGTAACATATGTCCGTGCATATGAAAGATTTCATACACCTAAATACACGTTTATTATAAATGGAGTCGTGTTTTCGTACACGACGTCTTGTTTTATGAAATTTCTTACGAGCTCTATAACATTCTGCTCCGACAGAAGTTTACATGTTCGTTTCTTCTTCGAGAATCCTCTGTGTGTTCGTGATCCGAAAGTTTTTCGTGCAGCGTCCGTGAGCATGTGCGCGATCTCGTTAGCGATGTCATTGACAGTTACTGGGTCGGCTTGATCGAGTCTTGCAGTGTGTTTTCTCAGTGAGGTTTTTCAAGTGAGTTAAAGTTTTCTCTTGTAAATCCAGTATCCCCTACTAGTTGTAATGGTATATGGTGGCTTAAACGATGGTTCGTCATGCTATCAACCACTCGTTTGCTAACAGTCGTGATATAACCTGAATATTGCCGACTGTTAACATAAAGAAGTACTGTTAAAGTGTTCAAAGGTGCATCAGCACCACTGGGTCTAGCTTCATGTTCACAGGAGACATATTTTTCTCTCATTGCACAGAACCAACAAACCTTTTCAGTACATTGAACCATGTTCAACAAGGAAAATGGCAAAAGGACAGACAGACTGGTTCAAACGCATCACCAATCTGAGATCTCGGTACAAAATAAAACTACTTAAGTCCCACAATGGTTTTCACTCTTTCCGTTAAACTATTTAATCCCGGAGATTATTGGGAACAGCACCGATTTAACAAATAGTACGTGATCTGAGTACATTATAACTGTCACCAAACGAAATTCGTAACGAAGTGACAGAGGAGATTCAATGAAAGATGAATGAGAATCACTTACTGGTCCGACTTTCAGTAGGTATCCTACACACGAGCAGAATGCCAAATATACATAACACATACTTCACAATGTGAACTAATCCTGTAAGAGAGTAAAAACAATGTTCTCCATTACAGTTACTTGAAGAGCATCACAGTTACATGGTCACCTGACCGCACTTGTCTATACCTTGTAGTGGGACAGTTACATGGTCAGCTAACCACACGTGTCTATCGTGTAGTGGGACAGTTACATGGTCAGCTGATCACACGTGTCTATGCCTTGTAGTGGAACAGTTACATGGTCAGCTAACCACACGTGTCTATACCTTGTAGTGGAACAGTTACATGGTCAGCTGACCACACGTGTCTATCGTGTAGTGGAACAGTTACATGGTCAGCTGACCACACGTGTCTATCTAGAAGTGAAAGTGACATAATTAGCTGACCACACGTATCTATATCTTCTAGTGGATCAGTTACAATGGTCAGCTGACCACATGTGTCCGTATGTTGTATTTGAACGAATCTTTGTAACAATACACATCCGCAGGTCGTGCTGACCACACGTGACTATACGTTGTAGTTGAGCGTGTCTCCGTAACAATACATATCGTTGCATGATGAGACGATTCAGTATAACGTGCACAGTTTGCAGATGATCCAGTCTTTGTAGTCTTGGAAAATCTTCAACTGTGAAATCTCAGTTGTCAAATGATCTCAAATGAATACATGGTGAACGTTAAGGCGTCCATGGTGAGCAGGTCAGTCCATCTTCACTTCAGAAATCCGTGGCACTGTAGCAGCTGTCAGTATTCCACCATTTATTCACATCATGGTATGTGTTTCCGAATCTCTCTAAGTCATGAATTTTCACACAAATATCGCACAACGATGAATCTAAGGTTGACTTTGGATCTGTGATACCATACTGTGATTTCCGTCTCAGTATTTCAGCATATGCCGTATGATTTGAATCTAAATATTTCAAATGATCGGCAAGTTTTTCTGGCGATGAAAAATCGGCTGTGTCGATGTATGTGCCCTTTGGAAGAAGGTTTGCATAGCTCGCCCCACCCCTCACCACGGGGATGACATCCAAACTGTAACTCCGAAACACCTTTTCTGTCAGGTATCCTCGACATAGTGAATTCTCAAACGCCAGATAAAACTTGTATGTCGTTTGTTGAAGATTATTACAACTGTTTGGTCCGGAGTTTTCACACTTGTGGGGTCCACATCCACCATAGATATCAACGCTGATGTACTGCTGAAGTTTTTTCACGTAGTCGTCGCGTTTCGACCGGGCATTGCAGTGACTTACCAACCACATGACGGGTTTAGTTTTCCTCTCAGTGATAGCCCGGAAATCTCGAACATCCGCTGCAGGTTTAGGCAGGAGCACGAAATACGGACAGACAATATCCGAGTCATATCTGAAAGTCATCGTCCAATTAAACCTATCATTCCATCGATTGAAGTCCCATGGAGCCTCGTGTGCAAAAAATATCCACATCTGATTGGCTGGTTTTGGTGGCGGTTTATCATCAGTAATCGACAGGACATAAAAGACGACTGCATCGGCTTGAGGGAGAAGTTTATGGTCACCAGATAATCTACAGTTTTGCAATCGGCAGTTTTTCAGACTATCCTTGTACCTTGTTTCAAACGTATGCCATGAAGGCATGTTGTATATGATGATAAGTTTCTCTTCTGTCTTGTTTTGTGTGAAAATGTTTTCAACACCCGTGAGATTATACCGCGACTTCTGGCGAAAATTGTCATTTGGGAACTGCAAAATCGGGGACAGGAAATACGGGTGGTTGCTCTCACCGTTTGGCCATACAAGAAGAGATGACTTGTTATTTTCGAACCTTGAAATAGAAGAAACCATCCTTGAAACAGAGGCAAGTCGTCGTGGGGGCTTGACGTTTACTCGGAAGACATTTGTGAGCGTGCTCCATATAAAAAGCACAAACAAGACCGCGGATGTACAGAACAATAGACGCTTGTTTCTTCGGCACACCATCTGAAACATAGCGACAAAGAAATTCACTTAATTATATCCAGTGAGTGAGTTTAGTTTTACGCCGCACTCAGCAATATTCCAGCTACATGGAGGCGGTCTGTAAATAATCGAGCCTGGACCAGACAATCCAGTGATCAA
Source organism: Haliotis asinina (assembly GCF_037392515.1). NCBI lineage: Eukaryota > Metazoa > Mollusca > Gastropoda > Lepetellida > Haliotidae > Haliotis > Haliotis asinina. The sequence goes on from NW_027133896.1 coordinate 315,554, forward strand.
CAACATGAGCATGGATCTGCGGACTTGGGAACCGATGACATGAGTCAACCAAGTCAGCGAGCCCGATCGCGTTAGTCGCCTCTTATGGCGAGCATAGTCGCCTTTTATGGCAAGCATGGGTTGCTGAAGGTCTATCTACACCGGGACCTTCATGGGTCTATATCCAGTGAGCTGCGATAGCGTTAAGTGTTGCGTACAAGATTAGTGAATAGAGAAGTACATGTATGTGTTGAACTGGTGGATAAGGGTATGGATAGAGTTGCGTAGGAGGTATATGGGTGTAGACGGTTCGAACCATCGACCTTCCGTTCAATTCACAAGACCAAATATTCAGTATGTTTATCCTGAACATGACGAACAAGGATCCAACTTCACATCCTGATGCCGTAGAGTTGGTTAGTGAGTGAGTTTAGTTTTACGCCGCTCTTTGCAATATTCCAGCAAAACCACAGCAACACGACAGCGTTGGCGCCGGAAAGGGGCTTGACACAATGGGGATGGGATGGGGAGTGGACGAACCTGTCTTCGGCATGAAGAGCTAACAATGGTAATGACTTACTTTAAGCTCATTCTTTAAGACGAGCTTAAAGTCAATGTCACCGAATCTAGGCACAATCGACGAACACAACGGCCATACAACAACCTCATGGAAACGTTAGTCAAAGCGTTACAGCACATATATTTCTGCTTACATTTTTATTTTTGTCACAAATTATTCTTTACTAAGGAAGTCCGAGTACGTGCAAGTCGATGTGAGTAGTGTATCTTGTTTATGACAAATTGCCAAGCACAGCGGCAATTAATTAGCAAACGTGTCCACGGCAACCTTAAACTACTTAATCCCAGATTAACTTAGTGAGCTGTGTCAGCACCGGTCTTTATTCTCAGGTACATCCCTTGGTCAAGGGCAGATAAGTAGTTCCATCTCGGCAGGTGCATGTTTACCACCAACTAATAAAATGTCAACTTTTGCTGAGTAAGATTACCTTCATACCATCCTCTTTGTCCAGTAGTAAACGCCATTGCCAACCTCTGACAGATGTTTGGCTTAGCAGCGGTCACGAGCTGACCATGGCTATACCATAAAGAACATCAAGTCCTGTTAGGTAATCATCTCCTTACCACCTACCTCGTATAGTAAGCCTTGTCAGCACAGGGTAGATAACGCAGATGGAAAGCTCCAACATCGGAGAAACTTGATAATGACAATGGGTAGTAGTGTGGGTTATATCCTGTTTTTTTCCACCTCAGGCTCACTTGCTTGAATCACAGACCATATAATAGATAGTCTCTGCTTGAATAAACCCAAGGAACTCACTGCTCTCTCTTTTCTTATTTCACGGTTCGCTCCCAATACCTGATTCCCGAAAACGAGGCCTGACAGCCCCCTTAGTATATTTAGCTCTGAGGGTTTTCTTAACGGACACCAAGGAGCTGCCTTAACTACAAAACCCAACCAAACCAAACAAACAAACAAAAAAACAACAACAAAAAAACCCAAACAGCCTAAAACAATCTACGAAATTAAATTTCAATTGTTCTTAGAAATATGGTAGCCTACTGGTTACAGCGTTAAGCGTTGGCTCGTCATGCTGAAGGCCCGGGATGGATTCCCCTCGTGTGAAGCGCTTTTCTCGTGTCCGCCGCCGTGATATTGCTGGAATATTACTACAGGCGACGGTGGTCAGGGGTCAGGGAGTTCGAACCTCCTTAACCCCACTTGCTCCGCCAACGCAAAAAACAACAATCTTGTGGTCATAAGTCATTTCAAAAGGAGCATCCGCAAAAATAATCTACATGGGCGTTCTTGTGGGTAGTTCTACGCTGAGCTCGTTACCATGGTTACAGCAGAGACCATCTATTATACGGCCTCTGGTTACAGGCTTGCCTGTCCGTTTGCTGACAACTCCCCTGCCGTCGACAAGAGTGTGTATAATGTTACGAGTTTTATGGCTCCATTCACAGGTCGTATTGCTTGTTTGATACCACATCCCGCCCTAATCCGGCAGTTGTGGAAAACCCATTCTTATCCCGGCAAATAGTCCACAGTCATCTAACCCTACAACACATATGGTCTTTGATTGAACTAAACGGCACTCGGCATGTCGAAGCCGTATCTAAGAAGACCAACGCTCGCGACCTCGCTTCCTCCAACGAGAAAGGTTGCACCGCGCCAGTTTCACGGGACCCACGACTGTGACGTGATAACGCTTAACTCTGGTGTTCCTTACCTGACACCGACACTCGTGCACCGACCCAGGCAGCTTCGGCAAACATGTCATCGCAGTGCTGTTGACATACGTGGTCTTGATGAATAATGTCCGTATTAGCAAGGTTTTACAATATGAGAGCACGGTGCCTGTGGTGCAATCCCCAACGTCTAGGATTAAACAACATAAACACTAAGGAATTTATTTCGGAGCAGGCGGAGAAAGATATGTTATACATGATCTGGGCCATCAATGCTTGTGGCGTAGTGCGTTGTCAGGGCACGTGCGATATGTAAAATCTCGTCCGGAGTAAATAAGGAGAACTGAAGAGTTTTCAATAGTGTTTGCACCGTGCCATGGGCATCTGTAAGTCCATACTACCGTGGCTACCGAGACATATGTGCGATACGGACATCAACAATCACTTCCATATGTAATGCCGAAATTGATCTATACCTGAATTTGACGGTAAGAGTGAATTATCGACTGAAAGTACCTGCGTCATGTTGTGCATGAGCAATCGTGTGACCAGATTGTCCGTTTGCAGGCTGCCGGCTCAATACAGCCCAGGATCAGGTATTAGTTTAGAAACACACATTTACTCTGCACATAGAACTAGGGGTAATGAAACTGAAAGTCGAAGACCCGTGCTCAATTTTCACACATGGGTAAAATGTGTGAAACCCATTTCTAGTTTCACCTGTATTTGTTTCCCTGTTCCAACTACTGCGCTTACTCTGAAAGATGCTAACAAAATCAACGACTACAAGATGCGCATTATCTGTGTTCTGTTGTAAACAGGCTACAGCTGAGATGAACTAGGAACACCGAAACTTGTATTCATAGGACTTCCGGTAATCCGCGCCTTTTGGTCATGATTTATTTGTGAAGGATACGACAGGATCAAAGGGCAGTCGTTGTTACAGCTTACAAACAAAGCACAAGTGTTTCCATGCCTTCAGTTCAGGACTAGTTCTAGTTGCATTGTTCGAACAATTACGTATTGTTGTTAAACGCATTTTACCGATTGACTGATAATACAGCTTGTTCAGCTCGACCTGAGCTACACATATGCATGACCCGCGAGGCCACAAGGCACAAACGGAATGTCCAGTAAGCATTAAATAGGGGAGCAGAGGTTGCTTCTCGTTGCCTACAAGCTCGTGTTGGAACATAAAACGGTCTGTGGCTACGTTTTCAAACAAAGTTAGGACATTGCTGACGATTTCTCGACACTGAAGTGTCAAACGTCGACCTTGTCGCGGTCGTTCAGACATGTTGGTGCACCCCTCACAATAATAGACCATACCAGTTGTGACACGGTCATGCAATGCATTGGTACTCGATCAGGTCAAGCGGGACACCGACTTGTGATATAGCAGGGAACCCTTTCTAACTGTTACCTTAACTGGCTAATGATAGAATGGGCGGGACCTGAGGTGCACATAGCACTGAACAGTATTTGACACTATGTTGTTTTTGTTTGTTTGTTTTGTTAAAGTGATTAATGTTGACTCTTTTTTTCAGAGAATTCACTTAGATGGGAAGGTGTAGTGCTATCTGTGTGACGTAATGCCATGTGACTCGGGTAACGGTATTGTGGCTGGATGCCCGGTTCTTGTGTTTACGACTGGAAAATCGTGCTGTTTTAGTGAGTGAGTGAGTGAGTGACTTACGTTTAACGCCGCTTGTAGCAATATTCCCAGCCCAGCGCCAGTTGTTATCGTAAGGGGCCGACAGTTTCAAATATCTGCAGGCCCTTGTGGCCTTCAGTAATTATCCGTCTTTATATCAGCTGGAATCTTTCCTGTACGACCCATCATGTTACAATAACATACAGGTTCATTTCCTGGTATTTCAGACCTATGCGCATAGGAATGACAAATTCTCTCTAGCTGTCATAGGTTTCGCTAACTGATTTTGTAGAAACAGTGTGCAATTGTCACAATAGCTACTGTAGTCTATTTTAAGTTTATCGGTTTTTATCGACGTTGGTGGACAACGGCCAAATTAAAGCATTGCACACACTGGTCTGAACCAGACAATCCAGTGGTCAACAGCATGAACATCGTTGTACGTAATTTGGATACGAAGGAAAGTATCAACCAACTCAGTGAGCCCGAGGAAGACCCTCACAGGAACGCTATCACCACATGACTCCCCCCCCCCCCATGTTACCTCCACAATCACACTAGATACGGTGCACCACCCTTTAAACGCCCCTCCCTACCCCCCACCTAACCCCCTTTCCCCATTCCCCCAACACACACACACACACACACACACACACACTCTCTCTCTCTCTCTCTCGTTTTGTTGTATCTTCCTACACTAGGAGAAAGAAATAATTTTCTAATTCGAATCTCACAAGAAAAATGTTATACATATCACCCGCTGTGTTATGCAGCTCAATAATTCACTCACTCACATCTGCATACATAATTGTACCATTGGTGGTGCACTGATCCAAATCATTAAATCGACATTAATTGTACAGTTGACTGAAAACATAACACTGTGACAGCTGTCAAGGTAGTAACTGTGAAACAGGTATATCATTAATAAAGATACAAGTGATGAGGTATCCTAGCAACAGTATCACGAGATAACAACAGGTGAGCGGTTGTAACATGTCCTAACAGCAATTACATCGGTAACAGTGACAAGACTGGAAATTGGATTTAAAACAGTTTGTATCAATACGTCATAGAATCATGTCGCGTGTGCTGAACAATACAGCAATATGTCTGTTTCCATTTACATCCCAGTAGAAACACAGTTTTAAGAACGATGCTCGTAAATTGTCCACATTATTTGCTATATTACACAAGAGATTCACTGAGTAGTGATTAACATTGGATAGGCCTGGGAGATATTTTAATTTTGATTTAAACATATCTTTTCAAGAAAATGGATTGGTTACAAGCTATTCCAACTTTGAGACACCCGCTCCTATTTACAGTGCTTACATGCAAAAGAAAAGCAAAGTGTATGTACAGGGATAGAAAGGTATATACAATAATACATTCAAATGAAAGTAATACGTTGAATACACGAATTATTTAGATCATAAACATATCAAAGTTGATGAACCGTTTGGAGTTTGATATATATCTTTGAACTTCTTTAAAAATCTGTTTATTGTCATTGTACATAAGATCTGCACTGCCAGTACCTCTAGGTTTATTTGTGCTCTAATGCTACAAATTTTGCCAACATTTTGAAACATTTCCCGTCTGATATTACAATACAAAGAACATTCCATGAAATAATGAGAATTTTCACAGGTAAACTTCCAAGTACATTCTGTGTTCTCAATGAGATCGATCCTACACAGATCACCATTTAATCTACTATTTGAATATCTTAGCTGGGTATGAATTACATTGAGTTTTCTATTACCACACGAGAAATATTCTGTTGCTTCTGGCTTACGCGAGCTTACAGGCGATGTCAAACTTTTAAGGGAATCTGATTCTCTAACATATAAGGGGAGATAATTCCAAAGTTGTGAAGATGAAGGGAAGAACGATTGGGTGTAGAGACTTGTGCAGGAATAGGACAGGGAAATATCACATATGTTTCTATATTTTGTCCTGGATTCACAGTGTGGGGTATGAGATCACAAAGGTAGGATGGAGCAGTTTTGTTGTAGATATTACAGAATAAAGTTTAAGATATCTTCTTCTCTCTTTTAACTACTGCTAACCTGTTTCATTAATTACAGTATCTCTGGAAGCATGTTTTGGTAAACCAGTAACCATCCTGGCGGCCTCAAACTGAACTTTTTCAATTTTATCGGTTAAATCTATCAACCAACCATCCCACAATTCACAGGCATATTCATGATTTGGTCTTATGAATACAATACAGATCTTATCTTGGCTGTCTCTGTTCAACATGAACTTTCTCATTGTTGAAACCATCAAGGACGTTCTTCTTACGATGTCATCAATATGGGTATTCCATTTACAATCAGGAGGAAATGTTACTCCAAGATGTTTATGAAATATTTCCAACCTGTGTAATTTAGTGAAATCCCTAATATGGAAGTCGCGGTGGCTGAGTGGGCTAGGCGGCTGACTTTGTGTGCTGGCGTTTACGTGCTTGACTCTGAGGGTGCGGGTTCGAATTGTAGAATTGTAGAATTGTATTTTTATTCTTAAGACTGAAAAGTACAGCCTCTGTTTTGTGGGGATTGTATGTCACAAGCCTACGATTTCCCCAGCACCACAGTAAGTTCTTATTAAGTGTATCTGGGCCTGTGATTTATGGATGAAAATCCCATTGATGTATCATCTGTGAACAAGCGTGCAGCACAATCTAGTTCATCGGCAATTTCATTAACATATACCTTTGGGAATGACAGCATGTAGATTTTGTTCCTTCCTTTATTACTGAATTTCCCCACAGGTTAAATGCGCCCAGGAAGGAGGGTGGCACGGCAGTATCGCCAACAGCCATAAATACTACAAGTATATTCTCTGTTTAAGACAGTTTTCCAAACCCCAAACTGAATTTTACCTCTCTGTTACAACCATAAATAAATTCAGAACTGCTCTTGCACAGTTCTGCTGCAGGTCACATAAACTAGCCATTGAAACTGGCAGATATTCTGATATCGCAAGGCATGAAAGACTAAGTAATGTCTGTAACACTGGATACGTCGACAGTGAATATTACTTCCTGCTGACTTGTGCAACTTACGATGACCTCCGCCAAAGATACATCATACCCCTTAAATATTCTGAATTCCCAACTATGGCAAAGTCCAAAATAGTCATGTCCTCCCAACATGAATCGGGTATTAGAAACTTGGCCTGCTACAGTTTCCATGCCTCAAACCTTCGTAAAAAGAGTGATTTAGTATATCCTCCATGCTGCACAGGTAACAGCTGATATGGTCTGTTACCCCGTACCTACCTCGTTGTGTAAAACTATGCATCATTGATCACGGAATGGTATATATATATATGTCCCATGCCTGGACAACATCTGTATAAATATTCTATGAATGTCGATTTTATGCATTTATCGTACTTGCAGTCTGCCAAAGGCCTTAGAAACACCATAAAACACCATACAATAGTCTTCACGTCTATCTAGAGCTGAGCAAATATTGTTATATATTGTTATGTATATTGTTATACGTTGTTTTGTATATACCTGTACTTTAGGTCGTAATGGCGGAATAGAGTTGATAGATCCTGATTCTTTGATTAGCCCTCACAGAACTTTCCCAAATAAAGGTTTTCTGTCTCTGCTCATCTCAGATATAAACTCATCAAGGTACGAAAAATAATGTTCCTTTGCATAACACTTCATGTTATGAACTTCATTTCGTTGTTTACGGTATGCCAGTTTATCCTCATATCAGTTAGTTAATTTTGCCTTTTTCCTTAACTTAACGTTTTCTTGATTCACGTCGTATTTCCGAATTGTACCAAGGTTTGTCACTGGGTCTAATCATTACATTTCTAGATGGAATACATTCCTTAATATACCTTCCTAGGTGATTATAAAATACATATATTGTCTCATCAATACCAGTAGTGTTTGCTATCACATGGTTCCAACCAGTATTGGTTATATATTTAGTCAGTAACTCATGGTCGCCATTACACGATGCATTTCTGCTATAACATACAGACAGAGAAATAGCTGTGTTAATGGCGACAAATGTGCTCCTGTGATCACTTATGTAGTTATGTCACTACTGAAATCGATCACGCCACTGTCAAACACGTCAACATCGTTACTAATTAATACGGGACGTAATAAAGTTCGGCTTATTCTACTAACACGTGTAGGGTCCTTACTAACATTATGAAATGCCTTTCTGTTAATAATTTCTCTTAAATGTGAAATTTTACCTGACAAGGGGTCCTCATTCAGATCACCGATAAGCATGTTTTTAATGTAAGGTCTAATGAATTTTCTATTGACCCTTCTAGTCGCTCCCAAAAAGTCGCGTTTATGCCGGGGGTCTGTAAGCTGCACAAAGCATGATCGATTTCTGACCTAAATATATTTCTCACCAGATTGCTTTATCGATAGTGTTTTCCAAATCAAAGCGTCCTTTAAAACTCAAAACATTTTTCACATGGATCATGACACCTCCACCGAAAGCATTTCTATCTTTACGTAAAAACTTCGTGAAAACTATTCCATGTTACATTTGTGCTACTGATACAGTTCAGTAACCATTCCACATTACATTTGTGCTGCCGATACAGTTAAGTAACCATTCCACATTACATTTGTGCTGCCGATAAAGTTAAGTAACCATTCCACGTTACATTTGTGCGACTGATACAGTTAAGTAACCATTCCATGTTACATTTGTGCAACTGATACAGTTAAGTAACCATTCCACGTTACATTTGTGCTACTGATACACTTCAGTAACCATTCCACGTTACATTTGTGCTGCTGATACAGTTCAGTAACCATTCTACGTTACATTTGTGCTGCTGATACAGTTCAGTAACCATTCCATGTTACATGTGTGCTACTGATACAGTTAAGGAACCATTCCATGTTACATTTGTGCTACTGATACAGTTAAGGAACCATTCCATGTTACATTTGTGCTACTGATACAGTTAAGGAACCATTCCATGTTACATTTGTGCTGCTGATACAGTTCAGTAACCATTCCACGTTACATTTGTGCTACTGATACAGTTAAGTAACCATTCCACGTTACATTTGTGCTACTGATACAGTTCAGTAACCATTCCATGTTACATTTGTGCTGCTGATACAGTTCAGTAACCATTCTACGTTACATTTGTGCTGCTGATACAGTTCAGTAACCATTCCATGTTACATGTGTGCTACTGATACAGTTAAGGAACCATTCCATGTTACATTTGTGCTACTGATACAGTTAAGGAACCATTCCATGTTACATGTGTGCTACTGATACAGTTAAGGAACCATTCCATGTTACATTTGTGCTACTGATACAGTTAAGGAACCATTCCATGTTACATTTGTGCTACTGATACAGTTAAGGAACCATTCCATGTTACATTTGTGCTGCTGATACAGTTCAGTAACCATTCCACGTTACATTTGTGCTACTGATACAGTTCAGTAACCATTCCACGTTACATTTGTGCTACTGATACAGTTCAGTAACCATTCCATGTTACATTTGTGCTGCTGATACAGTTCAGTAACCATTCTACGTTACATTTGTGCTGCTGATACAGTTCAGTAACCATTCCATGTTACATGTGTGCTACTGATACAGTTAAGGAACCATTCCATGTTACATTTGTGCTACTGATACAGTTAAGGAACCATTCCATGTTACATGTGTGCTACTGATACAGTTAAGGAACCATTCCATGTTACATTTGTGCTGCTGATACAGTTAAGTAACCATTCCGTGTTACATTTGTGCTACTGATACAGTTCAGTAACCATTCCATGTTACATTTGTGCTACTGATACAGTTCAGTAACCATTCCATGTTACATTTGTGCTGCTGATACAGTTCAGTAACCATTCTACGTTACATTTGTGCTGCTGATACAGTTCAGTAACCATTCCATGTTACATGTGTGCTACTGATACAGTTAAGGAACCATTCCATGTTACATTTGTGCTACTGATACAGTTAAGTAACCATTCCGTGTTACATTTGTGCTACTGATACAGTTCAGTAACCATTCCACGTTACATTTGTGCTACTGATACAGTTCAGTAACCATTCCACGTTACATTTGTGCTGCTGATACAGTTCAGTAACCATTCTACGTTACATTTGTGCTGCTGATACAGTTAAATAAGAGCGTCTCAGTGCCACAAATAATTTGGCTTTCAGATAAGCATTCATTGAAGTAAGCTAGCTTGTGCCTCACACTTCTCGTTTTGAGGTGAAGAATTTGTAAAGTTTTGTCTAATAATTGGGTTACAGCATTATAGGGCCAAGTCTGTATCACCGGAGAGCAAAGTAATATAAATATATAACTATATATAATCAGCACGTTGGTGTTACCTAACACAGAGGATGGCACACATAATACAATCCACGCCTTACACTCCAATCTGGATATTGACAATGATCAGTTGAAAAGTCTCAGAAAATAACCTAATAGATCCATATGTGATCGTTGAACGTTTGAGCTTGCTCGATGTGTGGTTCCATGAAATCTCCTGATAGCAATTCTATATTTTAATCTCAGGTCGTGATACTTTTCACAATTTAAACAGGACGTGGACCTCGTCCTCCATAACACTGAGATCACATTGCGAACAGAGTGGTTTATGTACTTGTTCATTTACGTTTTTACGTAAGTTAACATTGAAATCATGACGAGATATTCTTCAAGTACATAAGACTCTAAACAAAGACCTATCCGAGAGAAACATGATATAGTTTTCCTGTAACAAGGACTTTATACTACTGTGATTACATAGATAGTGCAGAGATAATATATAACTCTGCCGTTGTTTGGAAATAGTTGTAAACATGATAGAATCACCAACATTTTGGGAAAACCAAACGTGCGTAAAACCTGTGTAAAATAACAAATTTCTGAGATTTGACACTCAGTTTTGCTTTCCAGCATCATCTAATGTTTTTTCACATTATATAGCAACCAAGAGCGGTCTTGCACCTTGTTAAGGACACCCAAAGGCGGTTTCGCGCCTTGTAAAGGACAACCAAGAGCGATCTCGCATCTTGTTCGGGAAAAACAAAGAGCGGTCTTGCACCTTGTTAAGGACAACCAAGAGCGGCCGTGCACCTTTTTAAGGACAGCCAAGAGTGGCCATGCACCTTGTTAAGGACAGCCAAGAGTGGCCGTGCACCTTGTTAAGGACAGCCAAGAGCGGCCGTGCACCTTGTTAAGGGCAGCCAAGAGTGGCCATGCACCTTGTTAAGGACAGCCAAGAGTGGCCGTGCACCTTGTTAAGGACAGCCAAGAGCGGCCGTGCACCTTGTTAAGGGCAGCCAAGAGTGGCCGTGCACCTTGTTAAGGACAGCCAAGAGTGGCCGTGCACCTTGTTAAGGACAGCCAAGAGCGGCCATGCACCTTGTTAAGGACAGCCAAGAGTGGCCGTGCACCTTGTTAAGGACAGCCAAGAGTGGCCATGCATCTTGTTAAGGACAGCCAAGAGTGGCCATGCACCTTGTTAAACACAGCCAAGAGTGGCCATGCACCTTGTTAAGGACAGCCAAGAGTGGCCGTGCACCTTGTTAAGGACAGCCAAGAGCGGCCATGCACCTTGTTAAGGACAGCCAAGAGTGGCCATGCACCTTGTTAAGGACAGCCAAGAGTGGCCATGCACCTTGTTAAGGACAGCCAAGAGTGGCCGTGCACCTTGTCAAGGACAGCCAAGAGTGGCCATGCACCTTGTTAAGGACAGCCAAGAGTGGCCATGCACCTTGTTAAGGACAGCCAAGAGCGGCCGTGCACCTTTTCAATGACAGCCAAGAGTGGCCATGCACCTTGTTAAGGACAGCCAAGAGCGGCCATGCACCTTGTTAAGGACATCCCAAAGCAGCTATGCCCCTTGTTAGGGATTTCTTGGAAGGGTCACGCACCCGGATATTTATCTTATACCTATCAATAATATGGACCATGTTGTACATGCTGGCTGTAGGCACGTGTCCAAACTTACCACCAGCGCCGAAAATGCATATCAGCATCAACCCAAGGGCCGAAAATCCATAACAGCCGTATTGTAAAGCTACTAAACTAGAAAGGAATGAATACATGCAAACACCGGATTTCAAAATGACAGTTTTCCTTTCGCCAGCTGGTCAGGCCCACAGGCTGATATAGTAGTCTCGTCCTGATATCACTGACACAGGAATAACTGCCATGCAATAATCACTTAATATTAAACCATTTTATGTTAGAGCGACCTCATTTCGTTATCCAAAAGAGCGGTCCTTTTCATGCCAATGTAAACGCGACAGTGAGCGAGTCTGGTTTTATGCCGCTTTCAGCAATATTCCAGCGATATCATGGCAGAGTGTCACAAGAAACGGACTCACACGTTGTACCCATGTGGGGAATCGAACCCGAGTCTTCGGCGAGACCAGCGAAACCTTCAATCACCCGTCGTCTAAAATGTATGGAAGCCATTTTGACGTTGTCATGGCAACGTGGATATTCGCCCTTTCCGTGATAACGTTTAAAGGTCATCCCATATCCGATCCCATTGGGATATTTCATATGCACCGTCAGCTAGGCTTAGGATGAAGTGTTTGAACAAACTGAACAAAATACTACAACTGTGTTGGTTCATGTTCACCAATCACCCTTACGCGTTTTGAACGAATGATGTCATTTGATACAAAACAAACGGGGAGACCCGTGAAGATCCGGGGTAGAATAGGTCTTCAGCAACCCACACAATGATGGTCGTAAGAGGCGACTAACGGGATCGGGTGGACAACTTGCTGTCTTGGTTGACACATGTTATCGGTTCCTAATTGCGGAGAACGGTGTTCATGCTGTTGATCAATGGATTAGCTTGTCCAACACGATTATATACAGACCGCCACCATACAGCTGGATTATTGCTGGGTGCGGCGTAAAACTAAACTCACTCACAAACGAGGAAGGTGGTAATGACAGTTCTAAATTGCACAGTTGGCGTTTTAAACGACCACAGGCTTCAACATGATGTCGTATAAATGATAAATGAACTTGACATGCATACAATTGATATGCAAACTAACATCGGACACACGATTATGGCAAATCAGCTAGACAACTAAATTCAGATTGCACAGCTGGTGTACCTGACGATTTAGGAACGCTACAGCTTGACAATGGAGGTGGTTCGAAAACCAGTTGGTTAAAGCACGTAATATTCCCGACTGGCTGCTACATGTGATGTTGTGTTCTTAGTAATCTAGAAATATACACAAGAACTTAGATTCTCATAATTGAATGGGCCCCGATTTTAACCCTATTGATCTTGAATCGTGTAAGAGAAGCACATGACAATGCATATTTAACATTCACAGATAAAACATAAAATATTCCAGGGCCAGACATGTTTTTGTATGAAAGTGATTATTTTGTTTGGATTTTAAAAAAAAAATAACAACTGTCAACATAAAATCCTGTCATGTTGTCGTTTTGAGTCAAAGCATCATACGGGTCAGAAAAACCTCGTGGTTTTCCATCGTGGATACCACAACAAGATTTGTGAACGTGTTGGAAACCATTGCTCAAGTTAAATGTGTGCTTAATCACGTTCTTTGTGTATATTATTGATTTCCATGGTCTGTATAGAATGTTTCTGGGTCGGCATGAAAAACAGGACCTGACATCTGTTACCGTATGCCTGTTCACTCACTTTCGAAAAATCAGATCAGCGCTCATATACCTCGATAATAAAGACCCAAAACTGCATTTAACTCGAAAAACAACCCCAGAGATTCAGAACGTTTGCATGACAAACAGCGTTGTCAAAACGGCATGGTTCCGGGCCATGACCAAAGCAATGGAATTCCACTGTCTGCCGTAAAACATTCATAACGAGCCCAGTTTATGTCCAATTTAACCACGCGTGGTACGGAACAACGACCAAGGCTTCTAACCCCTGTCTGATCTTGTGTTTTTAAATTACAGGCGACAGGTGTAAATGGTACAAAGATTTCCTGACCACTGGTCAAGGTACGTTTACGCTGTCACCCGACGCAATACGTGGAGAGCGTTCTTTGTTTGCACACCTTTAGTGTGATGTCCATTTCTGGCCTCCTACCACGTGACATAGTGACATAGTGCCAAAAGAGGCGGAAAGCGTCAATCCATTCAGTTGTTTACACTGTTAACAATTCATCATGACCCGTCAAAACCACCATAGTAAACAATCTCTCCGGAAAGAAACATCCCTTTAGCCTATCCTTAAATGATAGTACATGATGTAACAAATTGTATATTCAGGGGGTTACACCCACCCACACCAGATTAATTAATCTGTCAAGGCCAAGCGCGGGTTGTGCAAAGTACTCACAGTTATTCCGGAGTGATGTTATACCTCAGGTGACCACCATGCCCCCTAACTGTCCGAGATACAAATGTACTTCAGTGTCGACACAGCGAAAGCCGGATACAGAATAACAACTTCACTATGTTGAATGATGGCGTTATGCTATCTCCGTCACGTGACCTCTCGCTCGCTCAGTTGACGCTCGCCCAAAGCAGTTAACATGCAGTCGCTCAACTACAGGATGTCCTTCTTCCGGCTTACATTGTAAAACAAAAAATCGAAATGAAGCAAGTCTAGATTTTCCTCAGTCTCACTATCCTCAGTCTCTCAATGGGGATACATTTAAAAAAAAATATGACGTCTTGCAAAATATTATAATGTCGGAGACTAAACGTTTACTGGAGTTTATGCCACTTTCAACAATGTATATATTGTTTGAAGATGGAGATGTTAGTCATGAGGTGCACGATGATGATGATGATGATGATGATGATGATGATGATGATCGCAATACGGCAAATTCAAATGCAACAACTGATGCAGCCATTATGGAGGAGAGGCAGCGATGTCATTGGAGAGTTCCTTCTTTTTGGGTTTAAAGTTGTCGCCAGATCGACATACTTAAAATAACTTCAATCGACACACATCCGGGGTAAGTCAGTTAAATCGGAAGGTTTGCCGATTTGCCGGAAAACCCGCAGAGATAAGTTTCGCTTGGCGCAGCTTTCAGCAATATTTCAGGAATATCACAACGGGGGTCGCCAGAAATGGACTTCACACTCTGTACGCATGAGGAGAATCGAACTCGGGTCTTCGGCTTGACGAGCGAACGCTTTGATCACTAGGCTACCCCACCGCCGCTAAGGAGAAAGATGTGAGGAGATATGAGTCTCTGTCGACAGAAAAATTCCGACTGAACAGGAGGGGGGGGGGGGGGGGGTCTAAACTTGCTTCATTTAGTGGCGTGACGTGACGTTACAGAAGGACCAGGTGGAAGTGACAACAATGTTGGTCAGATACTGTGAGAAGGCTACGGGAATCTCCACTAATACCAAATAAATGACCGTTCCGTCCACTTTGTACTGTAAATCAATAGACCTGTCCGCTAGACCTGCTGATGATATATCGGGTGTATCTGAATGGGTCATGTAATGATTATTAAGAAAGGAACAGACAAATGCATCGGTTCGGTTACGTCAGGTTGCACGTGGAAGCAACAGCACCTCACAGAAACGGTGATTCTTACGAAGAATGTGTGGTTTAGACTTTTGGCTCCTATGTGATATATTTCAAAGATAAACTTCCGACTCTAAGGTTATTAACTTGCAGTGTTATTGTAAACCTGGACTAACGCGGCTAGTACTGATACACTGCAACAATACTTCAATTATTAAAGTGAGTGAGTGAGTGAGTTAATATTTAACGTCACATCGGCAATATTTCAGCCATATCGTGACGGGAACAAACCACTGAAAAGGAATATATGTGTGTTATAAAACCTGTCGACAAAGGACAGTAAAACAACTACAGTATCACAATTTGAATTAAAACTAGCTTGGAAAGTTAAAACTAATATCAATATTCAGACAATACAATATAAAAACAGGCTATAGATCGCCAGCAACAGAAGGTAGATCACCATACTAGGGACCATGGGGACTTACAGTACCTTTGCTACCTGCATGGACCCTAGTTGGATTTACACCATCCCTTCAGCCGCTGGCGAGTGTACAATATGCTAGCCAAAATTAAAACAACACGAATACTACGATTAAAAGCTTGGTAGATTTAAATTTACTATGAATGTTTTTGGACTTACGTACCCTCTCAGGAGGACAATAATTTTACAATACTTCAACCCCCTTTGAGGGTACAGCCACTAACAATTCTAGTTACGAATCCAAACTACCAATTATTAAAATACATCTTTTTACAGAAACATATTGCTCACAATTCAATCAAAAAATCAATTTCTTTTAAAAAACCAATAATTAAATGAAAACTAACGCTGGTAAAAAGATCCTTCATAGTTTTAACTGTAAAATACATATCCCTTGTGATGGAGAATTCGACACAGTCAAGCAGAATATGCTTGACCGTGACTCTCTCATCACAAGGGATACAAAAAGGAGGATCCTCAACTTTTAACAGGTATGCATGGGTATATCTAGTGTGGCCAATACGACATCGTCGTAGTATGACCTCTTCAAATCTGGACTGACAACCCAAGTGGGTATAACCAATGTAAGGTTTTATCTCATGTAATTTATTTATACCAACTTGGGTGTCCCACTTCTTCTGCATCAGATCACGGATATAAGATCTAATGGTAGTTTTATAATCAGTGTAGGGAATAAGAAGTGGTGTCACAGATTTGTTGAGTGCTGCCTTGGCAGCAAGATCCGCCATTGCGTTACCAGAAATGCCTACATGGCTGGGTATCCAACAGAAGACGATGTCGTATTGGCCAGTAGCAAGATTATTATACAGTTCAATAATTTCAATTAAAAGTGGATGTTTACAAGAAAGATTTTTAATAGCCTGAAGGCAAGAGAGAGAGTCTGAATAGATTATATACTGTTTACGTTTCGGGTGTCTTGGAATATATTTAAGAGCTGTTAATATGGCGTTAGCTTCTGCTGTAAAAATAGAACTATTATCTGGTAATCTAGAAGATATTGTTCTGGATCCAATGACAGTGGCACAAGCCACTGCGCCACCGTCCTTGGATCCATCTGTAAATAAGGGTTTGTAATTGCTATATTTATGTTTTAATTGATTATATTCTTGTTTATATTGTAAGTCATTTGTTTCTGATTTTTTAAATGATGTTAAGGTTAGGTCAACTTGTGGCCTAACCAATTGCCAAGGAGGAGAAGAAAGAAGACGGGAAGGCGATATACTTTCCAGCACAATGCCAGCAGAAGAAATAAATGGTTTAATTCTGTGCCCAAGAGGGGGGACAAGAGACGACTTTTTGTTATACAAATCCTCATAAAGCGGATTGTACACACAGTTATAGGCAGGGTTAGATTCGTTAGAATATAATTTAGTAATGTATTGTAAAGACAATTTTATACGACGTTGAGTAAGAGATGGTTCATCGGCCTCAACGTAAAGACTATCAATAGGTGACGTTCTGAAAGACCCAAGACAAAGTCTTAGACCTTGATGGTGGACAGAATCAAGAAGTTTAAGGTTGCTTTTGCAGGCTCCACCATATACGATGGAGCCATAATCGAGTTTCGAACGGACCAGTGATCGATATAGGTGTAAGAGGGTAGCCTGATCCCCTCCCCACTTTGAGTTGGAAACAACTTTCAACAAGTCAAGAGCCTTCAGGCATTTAGTTTTAAGAGATTTAATATGAGGCAGAAATGTTAAGTGGGAGTCAAAGATTAGGCCCAAGAACTTGGCCTCCTTTACAACTTTGATGGGAGTGCCATCTAGAGATAGTTCGGGGGCCTTATGTGGCTTATATTTTCTGCAAAAATGTATACAATTAGTTTTGGATTTAGAAAATTTAAAGCCGTTTTCAAGACACCATTTATTTATTTTGTTTAAACACATTTGCAGTTGCCGTTCAATGGTATGCATATTTTTACCACGACAAGAAATATTAAAATCATCCACAAACAACGATCCATCAATTGAATCGTTTAAAACTTTTGATAAACTATTTATCTTGATGCTAAAAAGTGTGACAGACAGAATACTGCCTTGTGGAACACCCTGATCCTGAGTGTAATGATCAGACAGGGTAGAACCCACTCGAACTTGAAACTGTCTGTCATTTAAAAAGTTGGCTATAAATTGAGGTAAACGACCTCGCAAGCCGAAGTCATGTAAGTCTCGTAAAATACCATATTTCCAGGTTGTGTCATATGCTTTTTCGAGATCAAAAAAGATAGACACAGCATGTTGTTTATTAATTAGTGCGTTTTTAACAAATGATTCTAAACGCACTAAGTGATCGACAGTACTTCTGTTTTTGCGGAAACCACACTGTATATCAGTTATAAGGTTATTTGTTTCCAAGTACCAAACAAGTCGATTATTTATCATGCGTTCCATGGTCTTGCAAACACAGCTAGTTAGTGAAATAGGTCGATAATTGGATGGATCCGTATGATCACGTCCAGGTTTAGGTATTGGTACTACTATGGCGTCACGCCATGACGGAGGAAAGTTACCCGATGTCCAAATATCATCAAAAATATTGAGAAGAGTTTCTAGGCAGGATTCTGGTAAGTGCTTCAGGAGTTGATAATGTATGTTATCAGCTCCAGTAGCAGTATCATGAGCTTGATCAAGAGCAGTATGGAGTTCATGAATAGAAAACGTTTCATTATAATCTTCCCCATTATCGGAATTGAAATTAATAGTTTTCTTTTCTTCTTGTTTTTGATATTGCTGGAATTTTGGTACATAATTTGAAGAGGAAGAGTGTTTAGCAAGGGTTTCACCTAGTTTATTAGCAATATCTGATTTATCAGTAAGCAATTGATCTCCATGCCTAAGATGATGGACAGTAGATTTAGTACCTTTACCTTTAATTTTCTGGACCATGTTCCATACCTTGGACATTGGTGTCCGAGAATTTATTTTAGATACATAATTTTGCCAAGATTGGCGTTTATTCTGTTTAAAGGTACGCCGTGCTTTAGCATTTAAAATTTTAAATCTATTTAAATTATGCACCATAGGGTGGCGACGGAAATAATGTTCTGCTTTTTTTCTTGCCTTTCTAGCTTGTTTGCATTCATCGTTGAACCATGGTTTTCGAATATGTGGAACTGCAGAAGACTTTGGGATACACTCATCAGCAATGTCAATGAGTACATCTGAAAAACATTTAATAGCATCAGGAGCAGTAATAAAACGTTCGGGATTAAGTTTGCCAGTACAGAGAGATTCATATAGAGCCCAGTTGGCCGTTTTAAAATTCCATCGTGATGATGGAGGTACATCAGAGGGGCTCACAGGTTTTAGTATTGTAGGGAAATGGTCGCTCCCACACAAGTCATCGTGAACCGACCATTCAAATTCATTTAAGAGATTAGAGTCAGTAACTGATAAATCAAGAGCTGAATATGTCCCTGTGCCAGGATGTAAATATGTATGTGATCCGTCATTGTAAATGCAGAGATCATTATTTGAAAGAAAATCCTCAAGTAATTTACCTTTGGTGTTCGTAGTAGGACCACCCCAGAGTGGGTTATGGCCATTGAAATCGCCCATGATTATACAGGGTTTAGGAAGTTCATTGTAAAGAGCTTGTAGATCAGTTAACTGGACAGTGTATGAAGGTGGAATATACAATGAACAAAGCGTAAATGCAACTTGTAATGTAAGTCGCACAGCTACAGCTTGGAGATTTGTTTTAAGCGCTATTGAACTATGTATAACATTTTGCCGTACCAAGATTGATGATCCTCCACTTGCCCTATCACCGGGAGGTGAAAAATAATGGTATGCATTGAAATGACGGAGGTCGAGAGTATCAGTGTGTTTTAAATATGTTTCCTGTAGACACATTGCTGACGGTGTAAAATCCTGGATTAAAAGCTGCAATTCATTAAAATTAGTCCTTAGTCCTCTGCAATTCCACTGAATAATATTATTCTGATAACCTATCTTTTGGGGGGATTTATTGGGGATCTACCCCGCACCTTTTTGGTCGGCGACAGGCTGTGTGCCCTAGAGCGGACGTTTTCAGACACGTCCATGTCTTCGAGTGATCCATATTTGTTGTAAATTTGAATTTTATTCTCTGAACCTTTTGGGGCTCTGCCACTTAGCTTTTTCAAAGAATCAGGCTTCTTAGTTTTTGTTTTACTGGGTTGAGACCTTGTTGATGACTGAGAAGATATGTTATGATCAGGGGATGTTGCTGATTGAATCTGAGATGTACCAGGAAGTGATTCTGCAGTTTGAGTAGATATGGCAGGTGACAAAGGTTGAGGGGAATCCGTGTTCACCCAAGTCAAGTTTGTCTGACAGCTTGCAGATAATTTCATAATTGTGGATGTTGCGTCTGGGTTTGGTCTGGCAACGGAAGCATAGCTTTCCGTTTGTACTGAGCTCTGGACCAATTTCTTTGCATCTGCAAAACTGATGTTCTGTGTAAACTTTATTCTGTTAATGGCCATTTGTTGTTTCCACACAGGACATTCTTTAGAGAAAGATGGGTGATCCCCTGCGCAGTTTGTGCACTTTTTAACATGGCTGTCACAATCTTCTGTTGTGTGTGTTTTTTCACTACAATGAGCACACACAACAGACAATGTGCACGTATTTACACCATGGCCGAATTTTTGGCACTTGAAGCACCTCAGCGGATTCGGAATGTATGTATCAACATTGAGATTACAGTACCCTGCCTTAAGTGACTTTGGAGCAGTAGGCGATGAGAAGGAAAACAGATATGTGTTGGTTTTTATGGTTGTGTTGTTTTTACGGGTTGAGAAACGTTTGACATATCGTACACCCTGATCTCTCATCTCGGAAACGATATCTAGGTCAGACATGTCTGCAAGCAATCGATCACGATCTCGCACTATTCCCTTACTGGTGTTGAGTGTTTTGTGGGCCGTGACAGTAACCGGAGTACCAACAAAAGTGTCAATATTCAAAAGGTTGGTTGATTGTTGTTTTCTGGCACACTCAATCAACAGCGCACCAGAACGTAATCGTCGAATGTTCTTTACTTCGCCAGCAATGCCTTGGATACCTTTAGACACAGCAAACGGGTTCAGCTTCAAAGGTGTGTTATCTTTGGTCTCAATGACAAGGAAACGTGGCCAATAATCAATTTGTTTGGACGGTCTGAGGTCGTCAACGGGATCATTTTCGAGAGGACGTTTGCTCTTCTTAGTGGGGGTTTCGTAAGCCATGGTTAGTTATGTAGATTTCATCATCCGAGCTCCCCACCCACCACGGATTATCACAAGGACGATGCTAAAGCAAGCGGGCCTCCAGTTTGCAGCACCAAGGATACCCGGATGATATACTCCAGTAGAAGAATTAGAAATAATTAGTCTACCAGATTGGCCCATGAGCCATCGCCTTCTGGCATAAGACTCTAGGCAAAGTTCAAAGCAACATAATTCAACATCAAACATGTTTTAGATATTAGAGCCAAGACCAAAATCAATCAAAATCAGTTCCAAATCATACTTGTGCAATGATAAATAAATTTATAATCTATGCACAGGGCTTGGCATGACCAGCCGATTGGTTGAACCGGGCCCATTCAACCTCCCGTCTAGGTGAAGTAAGGGTCGAAGGGGTGTGTTGAGCAAAGGGAACGCGGTCACAGGCCCCCAGTGCCCTCAACCCCCAGACTCCCGTCCTCCACCGACACAGGGCCGCAACCCACGGCAAACGGGTTGGTGGACCGAATATGCCCCCGGATCCACACGGGGGGTTGGCGAGCACTTAGCGTTACCCAGCACCCACCACGAGGAGGTGGCTCGCCACGGGTGCCTCAATTATTAAACAATGGAACAATAATCCCAGTGCAGAAAAAAATTGAACAATACTTGCAGCATAGAAACAATAGAACAATTACTGTATTAAAAAAATGAAACAATACTTGCAGTATTGAAATAATAGAACAATACTATCAGCCCAAAACCTATCTTTTCTGTTTAGTCCCTCTGTAAACTAAGTTTGTCGATACAACGACAACCCGTGATGACCTGGGTTAAAACTGGTCTCCAGTAACCCATACTTGGAGGTGAGTGACAGGATCGGGTGTGGTCAGGCTCGCTGACACAGGTCATCGTGTCCCAATTGCATAGATCGATGCTCATCATGTTGGGCAATAGACTGTCGACAAAATGAAAGTATTTACCGACTGGCGTCATATAACTGGAATATCGTTGAGTGCGTTGTGAATAAACACTTTCTGAACACGCGTGATGACAATGGGGAAGTGACTCAGGGATATCCCACCTGGCAAACACCTTGTACAGGTATCATACAACTTAATTACATTAAACAATATTCACATTCATGAAACACATTTTTCGTAAACGATGCATACTTACTGTGTCAAGATAATCTCGTACGGATGTCAAGGCAATGTTCAGTCAAGAGCCCAGGTAGATAAGCCACGTAATGTCAAGGTGACACAGGTGAACAGCTCAATCACTTTCGTTACCATGGAAGCGACAGATACTGTATCCGAGGATATTGATGAGATTCAGGTGAGCTGCATGGCACGTTGTGCGTGCGCTCCTTTCTAATGAACGTGTTGCGAACGCTCAACAAGGGCTTCCTCGTCACCCAGATCGAGTAATCGCTTTGATTTAAAGGACATAGTTTGTAGGATGGTTATCTCGTGCTAATCCGGGACAAGCCGACTGAGGTCTCTCTTTGGGATACGGCAACTTGGCGAGTGGTCACGAAAGGCCTGTCAGTATCAGCCCGAAGGACAAACGTACGATATGGACAAAAGTCACACACAACTTGACTGACTGACTGTGGGAGAGTGCATCTGGGAGCTTACGCAGGGTTGTATCTCTCAGCGAACTTGGTTGCTGTGCGCTACTTTAGACAAGACAACCGCTCGTCAAGTCACAAACTGGCTTATGAGACACTGAATACATGATACGGTAATTACCATACGTATACAAGTTTACATTACTGACCAACTGTAGCAGGATGCCCCTGGCCATCGCGGAGGTAGGATTGTATACTCCCGGAGGGTCATTCTCACTTATCCACCACCCTAAAGTTATGATAAGGAATTAAGGAGGTTTACTGTACAGGGGTTAGTGATTCCAGTGCTCACCATGAAATTTGGTGCTGGTGGTGACACTGATTAGTCTCATCCAGGTGAATGGTGTTCACAGTTCATGAATTGCGGTTAATGATATGTTGTTGTTGCTGATTTTTAATAAATTTAGTGAACACTCTTTCCCCAAATCATCATCAGTACATAATGATATTTATTTTGGTTATCAAGTCAGTCACGATGGCTAGCCAACAAGTGAATGTCAGGTTCATTCCCAATGGTACGGGCGGTCAGTACTTGATTTTCCAGAACTATAGGTTCACAACTAGGAGAAGGATAATTACGTCCGCCCCTTGGAACTATGACCTGAAAACCTGACATGCCACGGTCAACATCAAAGATAACTTTGTGACGTCTTTGAGACCAGCGTGTAAATTCTGAATGACAGTAATGATAGGGTATCTGCGTGCACGTCCATTTTGATTCATGTTGTATCATCGGAGAGAATATGTGTATTTTGAACGTAGCAGGGAATATGTTGCCCATGTACATAATTGTCGAAACATGTTACTTGTACAGCACTGAACAAGCGAATGACCTGATAATTGTTTTATATTTGTCATACCTTATGGCCGAGACCATATACCGACGGTGTATGGTCTCTGCTGATGGGAATTACGTTATGGGGGACCTTATTTCACGGGGAGCAAACTTTAAGAGACACCTACTGTCTGGCGGTTTTCCGCGTCAGTGATTTGGCCTCTAGAACAATAGGTGCTGGGTAAACGAGAAGACGCCCTCCCGGAATGCCGGTTGCTGAACTAATCCTTACGAAGTACTTTCCGTTCCCCCAAGTTCTTTTCTCCGCACATTAACGACGTAACACTAAGTGGTTCAACCCTATATTGTACTTAATTTGGGGGCTTTTTGTTATTTTAATGAGTCTAATAATTCTAGTATCTATCAGTTGATGAATATTATTTGGGATAGGGGAACGGGAGGAATTTTTACCGACGTATCAAATATCCATGTACAGTTTACAAGGTGGTGCACATGTATCACTGAAGAAAATGAAAACAAACATGTATACGTGAAGAAAACACTTATTCTGACCAACAATATTACGATAGATATAATATCATTCACTGATTTAACATGCACAAGTTCACGAATTGATTATGGACAAATCAGGAGGTGTTGTACCTATTCCCTGGACAAATAAATGGCATTTTTCTTCTTGCAGAGCAACTGATCATGGCATCATTCCATAATCTTGACGTTATATTACGACAATGAAAAGGAGTGAGTAAGTTTAGTTTTATGCTGCACTCAGCAATATTCCAGCTATATGGTGGCGGTCTGTAAATGATCGAGTCTGGACCAGACAATCCAACGATCAACAACATGGGCGTCGATCTGTGCGATTGAGAACCGATGATAAGTGTCAACCAAGTCATCGAGTCTGACCACCCGACCCCGTTAGTCGCCTCTTACGACAAGTCAGTCACCTTTTATGGCAAGCATGGGTTGCTGAAGGTCTATTCTACCCCGGACCTCCACGGGTCACAATGAAAAGGAGCATATGCACAGGTAACAATGACAATTTCAATAATACATCATAATCATTCTATATTCCGTCCGCGGAATGTGTTGGTGTCCTTACGGAAGCTGTGAGACAAATCAGCTTTACATGTAAAATTAACAAAGTTCTTGGAGAGTGGAATGAAAAATAAATATGTAATATGACATTATTTGACACTGTGATTGTGATTTGGAAATAAATTCAATCAGATGGATGTGCATTTGGAGTGAACATATCGGATTATAATTCAGTCGAGACCACCCTGAATCAAGATGGCAATTGACACGGAAAATGTGAGTACACAGTGTCTGATATCTCAGTAGTGATTCGTCTTCTGTGCCTAATTGAACAATTCATCGCCTCTACAACGTCTAACCTAACAGAATCCATAGTCTCGAAATTCAATCAAAATTTGATCTCATATTGAAAACGGCTAACCGAATGTCAAGCTCAAACTAAACAGGACGAAAACAATCGCTGAACTGCAAGGTAAACTGATCAAAAAAGATATTGAAATTGATGAAATTCGTCGGTACAGAAGGCGAAACAATGTCGTTGGAGTTCCCATGTTTTCAGATGAAAACACACACAGCATTGCTCTTGACCTAGCCAAGAAAATGACAAGGAATTGATTCATACTGAACGTATGTGCGACGAACGCAATTCTGCACAGCAAGTTATGACTCCTGCAACACCTGTGTCCCCTCAACCATGGCAAGGTGGGTCTGTGGAGAGGTACATAAAAACGTGTTGCGTCTCTAAAGCGATGGAATACCCTAAAATGCTGCCCCAATAAGATATGATTACAACTCGTTTCTTGAAATTATTTGTAGGGCGGTGTTGTAGTAGCCTATTGGTTCGATTCCCCTTATGGGTAAGATAAGATAAAATAAGATACGATAATACTTCAGTGTCCATGTAAAGGAAATTTTCGTTTTCATTCCAGGTCTCCGTCACATTAAAATAGACATAATAAGCATCTACACACAACAACAACATCAAAGAACTGCAATCTCGAACACAAGTGTCATAAATATTTGACCAAATTGCCTGGTAGATAAAATGGTCTGCGTGAAATAGAAAGTAATTCAAAATCGTTTCACGGATGGCAAACTGATTACACCAACGATCGTTTATGTAAATACACACTCCACATCCAACGGGTTTTCCTGTTTTCTCGGCGTCCCTGTCAATGGAGTCGTTTGGCCATGTTTCAGAGAAACACAAGAGACAACTGTCTCTAAATTCGTAGAAGTCCTTGATGTTTGCCTCCACTTCCCTCAGTTGTCGCTGTACGAGCTCACATTAGCCAATGTGTGAAGTCCATTTCTGGTGGCCTCTGCCGTGGTATCGCTGGAATATTGCAAAAAAAGCTGTGTAAAACACAAATTCACTCACTCACTCACTCACTCATTGAAATTGTCATCCTCGTTATCTTCAGCTTATAAGTTCCGATAATTCTCCACTACACCCTGGATGCATCTACGGTTTAGTCCGATGAATGTATTACCTCCCTTGGCTTGGTATTTTATCCAAACAGGTGTGTACGCTGTGATGTTGAGCACCCATCACAACTCACTTTCACTTTTTAAATTGAGTAACTAATTAAACTTGGCAACACAAATGATGAAGATGTAAGAGTTCTTACAAACATTTTTGTTACAGGTCACATGCAACCCAAAAATCAAACATAATAAAAAAACTCAGTTATCACTTGTTCGTGATATATAAAATGCACTCGTGATTGTGAAAAAAACCCCCAAATAAACAGTAATATAAGCGTATAATCGCAAATCAGAAGTGCAATATTTTGTACTTGGGTTTAGCTCCCTCGAAACGAAGCAGCTGTGATAACGAACCCAGCTAATACCGCTGAGTGTGCAGTCAAGTGTAACGGGGCTTTAATAATAGAATTTCTCACTGGCCACTGGTTCATTTGCCGATACGTTTACCCGGCTCTTTGTTTATGGCTTGTAAACCTGATATGTGTTAATTTCAAGTTGTAAAATGGTCAGAAATTGAAGTTGTGCATTCCATATTGGTATTAGTAGACAGGCAGGCAGGCAGACATATAGGTGTCAATAAATCAGACATTGAGCTATATCTCTGACAGAGGCTGCTTACCACAATCAACGGGTTTTTTTTGTTATTTGTTTGTTTTGTGTTTTTTTGTTTGTTTGTTTGTTTGTTTTAAATTATTTTTAACGAGTAGATTATTTACTTGTTTGTGTACACAACCACGATTAGACTACTAGTTGCTTACGACCTCATACTCCGGGCATGCATGCTGTTTCAAGCTCCGCGAACCTATTCACTGCGCATATGTTATGAGTGCAGCGAAACACTCTAGATCTAGACCTTGACATGAATGTCTTAGTGTCTAAAATAGTTATAAAGAAAATGCTTTTTTAAAAATCATTCAGGGGAAATCTTAAAAGTCTATGAAGAGAATACTGTGAACTGTTCTTGAGATATTTCACTCACAAGCTCAACAGGCAGTTTAACATGGTGAAATCTTCAAAGTGAAAATTATGTAAGGATCACCTAAACACTACTATATTCCTCGCTTTGCGCTGAACACACAGCAAGGCATAAAAACAATTTTGATTCATGTTCACCTCATGAGTAATGAATGACAACTGGAAAGTGAAGCACCATACACAATGATAGACACTACAAGGACAAACTGTGAATGAAAAACCATCAAACTGCTAATAAATTAGCAACAAGTTCACAGTTTGCCTGATGACACAGGTGTCCTGGCACACCTACACGATGTGGAGGAGAGGGAAAGTGAGAGATGGTGTGTTGTTTGAGGTAGATAACCTGTCGGTCCATAACCGAACCCAAAGCACTGTGGAAAACTTGACAGCAGACAGGCCAACAGTATTTGAAAAAACAAAGCGGCCGTTGTCCCATTATATAATTAAATAACATTAAATGACAATGTACTTAGTAGGTGCACCCTTTAACTTTGCAACTCTATGCCCTGGAGTTTATCAATTTCTGTATATGATGGAAGTATAGGTCAACATTCCATATAACATCATCGTTTTGTTTTGCAATGATTTGCAAGACAGCAATAGGGACGTGGTTCTTTTGTGAACATATATATGTGTAGATATATATTATTAGCATAACAGGTATCCGAATAATACAGTAGGCTAGTAGGAGGTGGAGTACAGGGAGTTGAAAATCTGGAATCGTCTCAGAATCGTCTCAGCCAGTGTCTTTGCTGTATGCATGTTTCTGTTTGTAATTAACACAGTACAGCTCACTTGCAACACAGTTTATTTACATAAAGGCAGCCTTCTTAACATATAACAATCATATACAATCAGGCCTCATTATTTGAAAAATAATATATGTCAGTTTTCATGATTAACTTGATTTGGTTTGAGCCAAAGTTACAGTTAGTTACACTTACACCACAGAATATTAGCTTTACATTGGAGGAAAACCTGTACACACCTACCATACAAACAGTGAACAAATCATCAAAACTGGACTCAAAAACACCACCAAACAAACATCACCAAAATAGAAAAAACAAACTTCCCATACTGCAACAATATCCTCTAAAACCGAAAAAAATGCTATGTAATTGAAAACTGAAATGGGAAAGAAAACTCATTTATCAGCTACAAATATCACTTGAGAAAGGTTGCAGTCATAGAAACCCGAAACGGCATAAATATTGTCAAAGATGGTGGTGTGGAGAGAAGAACAGGCTTTGGCCAATATGTTTTTCATAACAATGAGTCTAATCTTGAAAATGGATGATTTCTTCAGTCACGGTGAGTGCCGGTTTAGACAGTTTCCACTGTACTTCTCAGTGGCAGACTTTTTGCCTGTTTGTTGATTTGCTCACCGTTTGTATGGCAGGCCTCCTGAAGAGGAGGTGAAAAGATACTTAATATTACCTCAAAACCACAAGCAGAACTTGTGAATTGTCAGACCACGTCTCTAAAATTGGGCTAATCTGGGACGTGCAGATGATACATTACTTTTCAGTATGTTCTTGTAGGTACTGACAGAGATTTTAACTTGATCAAACATGTTAAAATATGCATAATCTGAAAATATATTTGTTGTTTTGCTTCTCATCAGCACCATGTTAATCACTGCTCCTGTTTTAAATTATGTCACATATTTGACAGAGTTTTGAATTAAAAAAATCACGAGTTCAAACTCCACCATGGGGAATGGTGGAAGCAACAACACTATTTGTGCAAGTTGACACATCAGGATCTGTAAAATATTAATTACCTCCCTTACACACAAAAACATCAGTGATTTCCTTTCACTCTCCAGGATATCAACAACTCCCTACAAGTTGTGAGGGCTCATCAATTTCCTCACATCCTGAAAGACACCATAAACCTCTGTCAAAACCCCTCACACATTCAAGGGTACATCAACTTCCTAACAAAGCCAAGGGCACATCAACCCTCTCCCTCTCATAAGGGCACTATCATCTTCCTGACGTCCTCAAGGAAACATAATCTCAAGTACACAGGGCACCATCTACTCTTTCAAGCCTTCCAGGGTACATCAACTCTCTCCCAAACCCATGGGTACTTTCAAATCCCTCTCCCTCTCATAAGAGATCGATCATCTCCCTTGGGAACGTAATCACACGTAAACAGGGCACCATATACTCCCCTCAAGGGCACATCAACTCCCTCCAAGGGAACTTTCAACTCTCTCTCTGTCTGACTTCCTCAGGGAACATAATCTCCAGTTCACAGAGCACCATCTACTCTTTCACGCCTTCCAGGGCACATCAACTCCCTTCCAAACCCATGGGTACTTTCAAATCCCTCTCACTCATAAGGGCCCTGTGAACTCCCTGACCCCAGGTACTATCAACTCATGCAAAGCTTCATGAGCAACCTCAACCTTCTT
Source organism: Haliotis asinina (assembly GCF_037392515.1). Classification (NCBI taxonomy): domain Eukaryota; kingdom Metazoa; phylum Mollusca; class Gastropoda; order Lepetellida; family Haliotidae; genus Haliotis; species Haliotis asinina. Next base: position 344,967 of record NW_027133896.1, read on the forward strand.
ACACTCACCAGAACTCAACCAACTCTCTTGCACCTATAATGGCATAATCCACTCACTTATGTCATCAAGTACTCATCAACTCTCCCACCCACGAGGACATGTCAACTCCATATCACCCAGCCCAATCAACTCATCAACTCTCCCACCCACGAGGGCATGTCAACTCCTCATCACCCAGCCCAATCAACTCATCAACTCTCCCACCCACGAGGGCATGTCAACTCCTCATCACCCAGCCCAATCAACTCATCAACTCTCCCACCCACGAGGGCATGTCAACTCCTCATCACCCAGCCCAATCAACTCATCAACTCTCCCACCCACGAGGGCATGTCAACTCCTCATCACCCAGCCCAATCAACTCATCAACTCTCCCACCCACGAGGGCATGTCAACTCCTCATCACCCAGCCCAATCAACTCATCAACTCTCCCACCCACTAGGGCATGTCAACTCCTCATCACCCAGCCCAATCAACTCATCAACACTAATTTGTTTTCATTGACAATATTGATACGTAGCACAGTATTTTTATTATTTACCGATGGTCTTCTCTTATGTTACAGCACACTCTTATTTCATTTATTACAAATATTTAATAACAATATAGCCTTGTATACCACCCTGAAGTTTTATCCATAAACTTTTATAAACGTGCCGTTGTTTTGTAGTTTTCGTGTGATTTTGTAGAGTTCCAGAATTATGCTTTTATATACATTTGAAATAGTTTTACAGAATCGTTCTAACGCAGTAACATTTTCTCTAGGTAGCATAAATGGAGACGTTGGGCAAACATTACAATAAAGTATTGACAGTGGAGTGAGTCTCAGGTACAAGAAATGACGTGAAGATTCAACGTTCCCTGTTCTGTACTGGCATCAAGAGGAAATGTTCCCTCTCATACAGCTGACATGGCGGCATGATTGGCCCTGTTGCGTTGTGACGGCATTGCTGGTCGTTCTGACGTCAAGGTTTTTATTTCCAGAAATAAACCCGATAAACAGACCGTGGAGCAGTTTGTAATCTGTTTTCCATTAAGCAATGACATGTTTACTGTACCACATATTCGTTGTGTGATAGCATCCATGAATAAATGGAAGGAGATGTTTTCTGTTGCATGGAATGTTTTGTCGGCTAACGTGTGACAGAATATTTTCCATTCTGAATATTTACCAACTTCCCTCAAACAATCTACAATGATGATAATCATTAATCATTGAATGATTTCGGCCATATAATTTTCAAAACCTTCAATACTTTCTTTTGGTGTGTCCGAGATGTCACTGCTAAGTTCGACAACTGGTACTCCAAAAGCTTCATGACTTTCATCATCACTAATTTCTTTACTATAAAAACTATTTTTTATAGTTGACACTAACTTTGTGTCCGTTGTTTCGAATTTATATAGGGACAACTTAGAGACTTTCCCGTCGGAAATTGCAATTTGCCCGACAGTGGCGACAATCCTTCTACTTCTCTAATTGTCACTTCATTTTCGGGAAGGGGTGTTTCAAAATATTTGGATAGCTTCGTCAATCAGGTTACTCTTTTCATGGAAGTCGAGACACCAGTACTTCATGGACCTAAAAAGCAGACAAAATCAATGCAAGCAAATGTACTTTCCATGTGTAGTTTAGCATAAATGATCTTCTTGCATTTAATTTTCGTAAGATACAGGGAAATTGTGAGCATTTTGACGAGTCGTCTTCCGTTGCTTAGTTATTGGATAGCAACAAGTTAATGAACATATGCACATTGCTGAGAACTCCTTCAACATGGCGGCCAGGGAAATTTTGCATTGTGGAACCATACGAAGTTTTGCAAAAATGATGTCATTAGTTAACTAGTTATAACAGAGACGGTATCTGTCAAATTTGACAAAGATCCATCCCTAACTCACTTTATAAAAATCATTTATGCCACACGAACTACATGTTACTAACCCCATCCCTACCTACCCCCCTACCTCCCTCCCTACCTAACTAGCTCCCTCCCTCCCTCCCTACCTACATTGTCGCTATTGTGGGTGTCATGGTGATAAAAATATACACAGCATCCGTTTTCTGTGCTCCATCGGCTGGCACAACTGCTGTTTTCTAAGCTCCGTCAGCTGGCACAACGGTTATCTGGACAGTGGGCTGGTGTACCAGATTTAAACCTATATTTCTATATATCAGTGCAGAACATCTTCACATTCTGTACACCTATATCACTGCAGAATATCTACATATTCTGTACACCTATGTCACTGCAGAACATCTGCACATTCTGTACACCTATATCACTGCAGAATATCTGCCCATTCTGTACACCTATATCACTGCAGAATATGTGCACATTTTATACACTATATCAGAGCAGAATACCTCCACACCCTGTACATCTATATCGGTGCAAAATACCTGCACATTCATTGAATGGATGGAGACCATAACAGAGTGAGATGCACAACACCTGCGAGTCCTACTGATAAACCAGATACAATCTGTTTTAAGATTAACAAAAGAGGCCGCTGCCTGTACACAAGTGCTATACTAACTGGACGCAGCAGATTATGGGGCGGGGGGAAGCCTAGTGGTTAAAGCGCTCACTCGTTACACCAAAACCCTGGGTTTGATTCCCCCATGGGTACATTATATGAAACCATTTTCTGGTGTCTCCATCGGTGATATTGCTTGAGTATTGATAAAAGCGGTATACAACTGAACTCATTCACTCAGACAACCAATAGATTACGAACGTGTAGTAGTGTGTACGGGGCATAACCTCTGTGTACATGCAGAATGTGTACGGGGAAGAGTCTCTGTACACGTGTAGTTGTGTCCTGTCCACGTCATATGCACCTAAATATGATTATAAACTGTATTGTCAGTCACATAAATGGTTTAGAGAAGAAAACTTCCTATTCAGTCGTGTTGTGATCATGGCAACCAGTTTAATAGATTTCTGTAAACTTCTTTTTCCTACGTACCTCAGTGACATACATGTAACTTCAAAACCGACAATGAATTTCATTCTGTCCTATCATGTCAAAATGTTTAAACCAGCGGAAAGAAGACTTGGCCTGAAAAAGATGTGCATTGAAAAGGTAGATGTGGACAACACGGAAATGTGTTGAAATGACCTCTTTTGAGAAATATTCGGTAAATATTGTTTGTATTTTTTTTCATGTGAATTTCAAGAATTCTTTTATCATAGATATACTGAACTAACATATACATTCAGAAATGTGTTACAAAGATTTAAAAGACGTTATGAAATGGTTTCGGGATTGTTATAAACTTGTAACATTTTCCATATAGATAACATAAACAGAAACGTTAGGTTACAGTATGACAAAATAATGTCAGTCGTATGACACCTAACTACAAACATCCAAAAAAGAAAGACCGCTTCCAGATACAATGTCCCCTGTTCGGTACTGCATGCCTCCGGAAGAAACGTCTCTCTCTCCCTCCCATCTTACACAGCGGCAAGATTGGCTCTGCTGGCGCGTGACGTCATAGCTGGCCATGATGACGTCATGGCCTCTGTAAGTGTTACATTAGCTGTGTGTTCATGCTCAAACAGAAATTCACATGGTGGAGTTACCATACAAAACCTCTAATACGAAGTGAAAAATAGTAATCACGTAAAGTCACGCGATCCTTGCCACTCAGGGTGATCGAGTTAGTCTTGCACCAAAGCTGGCAGATATATTCAGTTGTTCAACCACCAACGTTATTGTCAGCTGCCGTTTGATTGTTTTGAAAGCAACATTGTAGCACCACATATCGATGATGTTTCGCAACGTTGATTTGTACATTTATCCCTGTGGCGTGGCGTTTTACGTGGGGTGAGAGCTCGATTAACATAAACGTGTCAAGTCTTGGGGCATTAGATTTCACTCTCAGTTCAGCGCTTTGGTACTCAACTCTATGAAAACTAGTATCTAACTTCACATCACAGCGGGATTGTACTGACTTCAAAACTCACTCGCACGCTCACTCACTCATTCACTCATACGCTCACTCACTCGCACGATCACTCACTCACTCACTAACTCGCTCACTCAGTCATTCGCCGGGTAGCTCAAACAGAAATCTTAAAAGAGTTATGTTACTACCAATGCATAACTAACTGAATGAATAAATAAAAATAAATAAAAGGGTATGAAGGGAGATTTGAATGGGAGGCAGAATTGGAGTGTTTTGTTTCAGGGTAAGTGCTGGTGTAGCATTAGACCTAGAAATTGTACTGTATCTGATTCCGGTAAGTTTTGTTTGATAACATAAAAATGTACGTTTTGTTTTCCTCGACGTTTTGCTTTGAATGCTACAGTTGTTGTTTTGGTGGTAGAGAGTTGGAACAGAAATTGGTTGGTCCGACAAGTGCGAGGTCATCACGAACGCTTTGAAAATACAAGCTCTGTTCCATATTTGGCTGCAGCCCTGCCCTGCCCTGCCCTGCCCTGTACGAGTGACCTTGTAATGAAGAGCAGGGTTCACCCACAGAGTATAGGATGTGTGCTTGACTGCATGTGCACCATTCCATTAATGACCCAGCAAGGTAGCACGCCATCATCGTTCCGACATCGGCCGATGGTCGGGACCGTCGGCTAATACCAGCATCGCTGAACAGCGCTGGGCCGACAGCGGGCCGATGTGAACCTAATTTTTGCAAACTGGTTAAAATATATTTTCATCAAAACATTGTCACGACGGTATCGCTCAACTATTTAGAAGCATTAACTATTCAAATGTTTTCGAAAAAGTTCATGACGATTGAAATTTTACCTCGGGAAAGGACGTTGAAATGAAGTCACATGCTCAGGTCATAGTTTCGCATCTGCCATCTCATAGTTGAATTTTATTCAGGTGTAAGTGAGTTTAGTTTTCCGCCACACTCAGCAATATTCCAGTTATATGGCGGCGGTCTGTAAATAATCGAGTCTGGACCAGACAATCCAGTGATCAACAACATGAGCATCGATCTGCGCAATTGGGAACCAATGACATGTGTCAACCAAGTCAGCGAGCCTGACCACCCGATCCCGTTAGTCGCCTCTTACGACAAGCATAGTCGCCGTTTATGGCAAGCATAGGTTACTGAAGGCCCATGCTACCCCGGGACCTTCACGGGTCTTTGTTCAGGACGGCACAACAATGTCATTGTGCAAGAGCAAATGGGCCCGGATCATCTATCTAACCTCGGTCAGTTAACTTTAAAGCCATTATCACCCAGTTAACTGTTGTTATGTTTATTTACGTTTTGATATTCACTCGATTGTGTACTCAGAATTCGCGAAGTGGTGAGAAACTGCAGCCGTACACGAACTCTTAAATTCGGGTTTTGTTAGGCTTTCAACAAAGATCCTTTTGCATGTTGTTCTGACCTATGGAAGTTTGCAACATATTAATGTTATTTTTTATACAAAAGTTAATTCAGCTATCACTGACAAGCAGTATGTTTATAACCACAGTTTAAGTTAGGCGGTTATTTCGTTCGGTTTTCGATCTGCTGTACAGTAGAAAGTGCATGCATGCACACGCACGCTGCACAGCGCACACGCCAGTGATACTTATCGTCATTTCATTTGTTCGCTGTTATTTGGAAATAGGTCATGCTTGTCAAACATTCCCACGCTATTTTCAGTGAAAGCCTGGATCTATATAACTAAACTACAGTAATTACATTGTGTAAACTTTAATATTGAGGGTAGCATAAAATAATCACTGACCTGTGAATCAGTCAACGTAAGTACATCTGTGAAGTATCATTGTCTGTAGGCATGCTGATGGGATTTTGACTTTTTATTGCCCAGTTCTGGTGTCCATCAAACACTTGCACAGACATCGGTGCGCCAAGACTTCAGCAACTGATTAGTGTCTCTGGTTCGACTTAATGCACTTACTTTATCTTTTTTTATTTCAGAAAAAAATGGATCAAGGGAAAACCAAATAATCTCTGAAAGTGTACACGCTTTCTGAAAAAAAAAATAAATAAAAGGTATTCATTAGGTGTAGGTGATTCCTTATGTTTTTTGTTTGTGTGTTACGTTTCCTTGTTGAGAGTAACACTGTCTATTGTCCATACACAGGTGACCCTATGGATAGTGTTTCACTGAAAGGTTAAAACCACATCTTGACAAAAAATGTTATATCACAACGGTTCCAGAACCATAAACATTCACATGAATAAAATGTTTTTAGAGGCCTCTTTGATGGTTACTCATTTTTAGAACCCAACTACCCTGGAACTGTTACTGGAACCGTACAGATTCATGTGAATTTAACGTTTTTAAAACATGAAATGTTTAAGGGATGTTTATCTTTTTCATATGTTTTTATCATTCTGATATACATGTGAATTATTCATTGATATATTGTGGTACATGCTATCAAATATAACAAATAGGAATCACCACGGAGAACTGAGAAACTAAACTAAAGGGCAAAAGAAACAATACCAAGTCGATATCACGGGGAATACAAAACGACAAGCCACCACTGTGTAAAACGAAAGTGAATTTTGACAACCAGTGCATGGGCATGTGTACGCACACACATGCATGTTACCCATAGACCTGTTATGAAAAGTCTCTTTCGTTCTACACAATGGGGACCTGTCGTTTTGTAAGATTGCCGACATTGAGCCGATGTAGAGCAGGGCTGATACAGGTCCATTGAAGTTTGTCCATGTCAGGCCGATGATGGAAAGCTACATGGGGAGGTGCTAATATACTACTCATCAAAAGTTTAGACTCACAAGTGTAAGTGTAGCTGCTTACTTCAGCTACCTGTTCTAAATCGGATTTGGCAAATATAACCTCAGAGTTACACTTTCCCCTACATGTACAGGGCAGGGCGCTCTATACGTCGCCCCGAGTGATGGAACGGCAATAATTACGGCAACTGTCGCCGGGTTACAGACATCCCAATCTTGGTTTCTGTTGGAGAGATATGGACCCCAGATGCAGTCACAACACCGCCCGACTCCATCCCTACCAGAACGCCCGACCCCTCCCTACACCCGACTCCATCCCTACCAGAACCCCCGACCCCTCCCCATATCAAATACCACACATTAAAATAAGTTTGACCAAAGACGTATATTCAGTATACGTCTTTGGTATGACCTAACTGCACTGTATCACCAGCTGTTGCGATTTGACACCCCCTCCCAAAACCACAAAATCAGAAAGAAATATGGTGTGTGTCTCATACAACGACGGTGGTGAAGATTAAACATATATGATTCCAAACATTACCAAGGATGGTTAAATGCTATCCCATACATTTTCCGGAAAAAAGAGGAATTCTGCTGCAAAGGGCTAGGGATTCGTACTGGAAGCAACACAGTGAATGACAGAAAGTGTTTAAAAACACAATGCGCTACGTAACACAATCATGTGATTTTTCTAAGGTTCCAGGGAGGTTGTAAAGAATTGAACCACGCAAACATCCTTTTATATACAAATATAAGCTTTCTAAAAGGACAAAACATCTAAACAGAACATTTTCAGAGCGCCATGACCATGACGCATGATAACTACATTGGCATAATGCCTGGAGATCAACATATACAGACACGTGCTAAGCCACATCCATCACGCCGTGCAGGCCTCACGGCGAAACGTCACCTCCCACAGCCAGCTTGGTCGGCTTGTTGGCGTGACGTCATATCTGGCGATGCTCACGTCATAGCCTCTGTGCCCGAAAACACGTCTGCACATAGTAAGTGTTGACTTGGCCCGATTCTGGACAAAACGCTCAAAAACACGAAGTTGGGGCGTTTTTATAGTACGATTTGGTAGTCGGGCTTTGCTATTCTATCTATGTAAAGGGAGCTGATCATGAGGTCCTAGGATACTAAGCTGAAAAAAGTGTTTTCGACCTTCAAGAGTGAAAATAATGACCGCCCAAATCGCCTGAAGTAGTCGCTCAGTGCCAGGAAGCTGGAATGAACATGTGGATGGGTAAGGGGTTTTAGTGATGGCTGGGGTGGTGCTGGGGTGAGGGGAGAGGGGTGTAGTTAAAACTGTAGCCCACAGTACTTTCATATTATTGTTCAAAATGACATCTTGGAGACGGGGATAAGTGTACGTGCAAGGAGATACTGTACAGGTTTCTTTCTGCACCTAAATAGATAAGTTATCAACTACAATATCATCAACAACAACGACCATCACGGACATACAATGAGTACACCACTGATACACAGTCAGTACATCACGGACATACAATGAGTACACCACTGATACAGAGTCAGTACATCACGGACATACAATGAGTACATCACTGATACACAGTCAGTACATCACTGACAAACGATCAGTACATCACTGACAAACAATCGGTACTGTCGTGTGTTGAGGAGATGTGTTTTTTGATTGTTTGATATGTTCACGGCGCCTGGGTAGCATGACAGGCTGTTGTTTGCTTTTTGTTAGTGGGTAGTTAATGTGTGAGCTCATACAGCTTGTCTGGCCTTCGTCTTCGTTGCCCGGGTGATGCCAGAGTGCGAGAAGAGTATTATATTCACTTGTATATTTTCATTTGCAGTTTTTTGTTTGGGTGTGGTATTCGATGTAGAAGTTAGTTTGTGTAATTATTAATGGTTTGTAATTCGCTGAGAAGAAACTTGCAGTGTTTAGATGTTTCTACCATTTTCAAAGTGACTGAAAAAGGAAGATATATTGCCGTATTTTTCTGCGGTATATATAGAAAGGTTGTTGGGGGGCGTGCCGATGCTGTAGAACTTTACGTCTGGTTTTGTTGTGTGTGTTGTGACGGCGACTGAGTGATTGGTATCGGGTATGTGTTGCCCGTCAGTGCAGATGTGTGGCCAATCTGGCGAGTGGTGGTGTATGTAATCCACTACCAGTATTTCGTTTGGTGTCATATTTTTGTGATGATTGTTTCAACTCCTCCAGGAAAGCTGAAACAAGAAAAAAAAAATAAGATAGTGCCCTATGATAGTGTCCTACACATAGTAATGTACGTAGCGCCGTGAGCCGACTGTATGTGAGCGCCGTATAAAGGGGGTATTATTACTATTGACAGCGACGTGATCTAGGGTTCTTCTTTGGTGTGAGCTAGCTCTGGTCTGCATGTATATTGTTTGTGTTTTGGTGATGATGAAGTGGGTTTATTATTATGTTTTACAGATTAAGATTAAACTGCAGCAGAGAGGGTTCGGGTTATCCTGGCACAGTCAGGCTTGTAAAGCATCAGCTTCGGGCCCTCGCCCCCTCTACACGCAGCCCAGACAACGAATGTGACTTCTCCCAGGAAACACTGCCTAGTCGAAACCCACCAAGAACTTTCCGGAGAATATGGAGGCTCCCCAACACTGCAGCCTTCTGCATTACCCAGATTGTCAGAAGGGCTGTGCTCCTGGTGGAGAACCCGGGCACTCTCCTGATCTGCGCCAAGAGATCAGCAGGTACCAAAACAAGGACACCGAGAACAATGGGGAGCCTGACGACAGTGTACTTGTGATACAGGCGAGACATTTCAAAGGCGAGGTCCGCATATTTGTCATGCTTTTCCTGAATCTTGCCAATCACATTGCTGTCAAAAGGGACAGAAAAATCAATGATATAAATAATTTCATTAGTGTTATAAAAAAGGACAAGATCAGGCTTGTTCGCTAGAATTCGTCTCAGGCTGTATATTGGCCTATTCCAGAGAAGTTTGAAAGCATCGTTTTCCAGGACACCTCGGACCTGTTCAGGGTCGTACCATGGATGGACCTCAGGTGTCAAAGTCACAGGCATGGCGGAGACGATAGTAAGAGCAGCGAGCCATGCCATCATGTCTTTTAAGATATGCTGTTTGCGCCAAGGAAGGGCATCCACTGACAACGTGTTGGACAGTCTCTGTGAATTCATTGTAAGACGACATTACATATTGATATTTTCTTTTAGAATAAAATTCTGGCAATTGCGAGTGGGAAGTGAGTGGTCCTGAGCAGCAAAAAGGAAGCCCTCAGTTTCACATTTGAGACCAGCAGACTTCATCCAGGCGAAGGAGTCGGTTGGATTGCTGTTCTGTTCCACACACTGCATGCACACACGATGCAGTGGGTTCTCAGACAGCTTCTCCACAATGGACGGACTCTGAGCAGACTTGGTGAAGGACTTAACCTGGTTTTACTCCCATCACTACCGTCCAGGAGTACATCGCCATCAACAAAATCAACTACACATTGTGTCCAACAACCTTGGCACGCTTAAAATAGCTGTGGAATTCCTTTGAATTCCTGTGAGTCTTGACATGCATCACCAGGGGATCGATCATACGATAACTAAATATGTGCAAAAGTACACAATAAAGTTCTGTCATAAAGAGCTTCCACATTAATCAACCCCGTCCTGCCAAATTGATTGGCATATATAAACGATTAAGAGAGGAACGAGGGTAGTGTGCTCTGTTATCAGACATGATCCTTCTAGTCAGGCGGTCAAGACTCTGGATGTCTTGTTTTGTACAATCAACTACTCCAAAGGAATAGGAGAGGACTGGCACAGCAAAAGTATTGGTGGCTTTTGACCTTGTTTCGAGCATTTACCTCTGAGCTCCAGATTTTCTTTAAACGAGATTTACACTCAGCCTGAAGTTTATCTTGGATATCTGGGCATTCTGGAGCTTGTCTCGAACTTGCATTCCAAGATAGGTGTAGGCCTGATCTTCCACAAGATGCTCAATAACTCCTCCCCCTTGTAACCTGACCGATCCAATATTGGTTACCTTGCCACGTTTCAAATGAGGAGTATTGCATTTGTCGAGTCCAAATGTCATGCCAATATCATTAGAGAAGGGCTCGACAAGGAGAACCTGTTCTTTCAAATTGGACCGACAAAAAAGCAAAGGACTAAAGGAGTCCCCACTGGAAAATTCCCCTTCTGATTGGAATAGATTCCGAAGTCTGCACCTGCCCTTGCGAGTACATCTTGAGTTGAGTCGACCAGCAACTCATGAAAGACTTCAGAATCCATTCAAGAGGGACAGAATCATATACCTTTTTGAGAGTCAATCCAATCCAGCACAAGGAGGGGTTGCGGTGATACATTTTAGCCTCTTCCAAAATGATTTTCTGTACAAGAAGTTGATCCTTGCACCCCCAACATCTTTCTCGCCCCCTTCTGCTCTCTGTAAATTATCTCATTGGACGTGCAGTAAGATGACCCGAGGTTTGTCAAACACCCTGTGAATAATTTGTATTGAGTGTTTAGACATGTGTCCACAAGAGAATTAAAACAATGGAGTAATGGTGTTTGGACACATGTGAGGCCGTTTGTCATGCTCACCAACTCTACTTGTTTTAAGTTGCCTATAGAATTGTTTTTCATTATTTCTAAACATTTTATTTTGTTTGATAAGTGTATTTCTCTTTTCCCATTTTTTCTTTCTTCCAGTCAAAACTTTTATTTTTGCCTTCAGGGAATCGACAATTTGGCGAAGGACCTTTTCTGTTGTTGTCTTGCACAGTAATTTTAATATTCTCCAAATTCCTTTTGTCGTTTAGACATGGGATTCCGTGATGATCTTAATTTCAGGCACAGCTCTAACCAGAATCTAGTTTCTGTTAATTTTACTTGAAACCGGTGTTTCATTGGTTTATTGTTCTTAGTATTACAAGACTTTTCTTTGGTAACCGTGTGAAGCATAGACACAACAATTTACTTCATGTAATGAACAGTCCGAAGAAAGTTTTAGAGAGATATTTTCATTATGTAAATCAATTTCATTCTGGGGAAAAGACACGTTCAGTTGTTTAATTGGCCTCCGTTTCTTTAAAGGTAAATCACAAACTTCTTCATAAATAGAAGTAAACAAAATGTCACAGGATTTCCGGAAAGGTCTGCAACCGAAGAAGAGGAAGAGTGAGGGTCCAAAATTTCGGGGCCAATGGGCTCTTTCATGGAAGAGTTTCCTTCGGGAAGAGGAAAGAGGTTGACTCGGTTTGGGGTCTGCAGCCACTTGAGCATTCTGCTCTTGCAAAGGTTCCTGACGGGCACTAGTTGTTTGTCAACACTCAAGTAGTGTGGATTTGAGATGTTTTGACCACTATTGATATTAGGGGTCAGCCCTAACTGGGTGATGTACGTTTGGTTCAGGGAATAAAATTCCCCTATCTAGACCCACCACAAAGAGGCGTACATCATCAGGCCCTTATTATTATTATCATTAATGGTAGTAGTAGTGGTGGTAGTGTTGATTTTTTTTATGATTTTGTATATATTTTATCTGAGTGATATGAGTTTGTGTGTGTTTCTTTGTTGGGATCACTTGTTTCAATGTAGCGAGTATTTTATGTTGTAGGGAACTTAGAAGAATGTTCTCATAGAGTTGGGGTAGAGCTTTTATCTGTCATAAGCAAGGTCGTCTTATAGATGATTTGATTTCTTTAACTTTATTGCTGTAGTTTGTTCCACGTGGCTTTAGAATAATTATTATTGCTTTCCGTTATGTTTGAGTGCTCGAGAAATTTCCCTTTGTTATTTGTAGTGTTTAGCATATGTGAACTGTGGCGAAGTTGTTTTACTTGAGGAAGCTCTGTGGGTTTTTTTAGCCATTTATTCTTGTACAGACCGCCGCCAGAGAGTTGGAATATTGCTGAGTGTGACGTTAAAGACAACCAAACCAAGCTCCGCCGATTTAGTGAACATGGCGCTATTGACGTTTTTGTCATTACCATATCGAGTGTGAGCCTAAATGAAAAGGTTTTCGAGTACAAGAAGGTACAGTGGGTGGGGCCTGTAATGGAGGTTAGATTGTTGTCGGTATGCCATTGGGTAGAATATTGCCTTCCTTGTTTCGGGATCCTTTGGGTATTGTGAGGGGCATTTGCCTCCAATGGCTGTTGCTGAAGCTAACTTATTCAGCTGAGTTGGTTGGGCATTGGGGGTAGCCATGGTAGGTGATTTTAGAGCAGCGACTGCTTAGATCAAGTGGTTAAAACTGGGAGCTGTCATGGGCTTTAAAGATGGATGATGAGTGATAAAGAGGGGGATCTGGTGAACGTAGGAGAGAGAAGAACACAGTTTTTTTATCGTCCTGCTAACCAAGAGCTGATGTCGAGACTGATCTTTGGGGTGGGGACCAGTACAGAAAATTCTCAGCAATGCCTCTGCTATTTCTGTAGGGGACGTACAGAAACTGTAGACATCAACTGTTTCTTTGCCACATATGATTAAATGTGTGTTTATTATATAATCAATGTTTATGTTTTAGCTACTATGGTTTAGTATCTCCTCTTTTCACTGTTTATTATATAAGGCCGCATTTAGCGATATTCGAGCCGTATGTCTATGGTCTGTAAATAATCAGACCAGACAATGCAGTGATCAACAGCATGAGCATCTATATACGCAATTGGGATACAATGACGGGTATTAAGGTACTTATAAAGTAGGAAGGGAGGTATAGACAATACAATTATTTCGTCTCGGGACATGAATATTACAAACACTGTGACAAGTTTCTGGAACACAAACTTCCCTATTCACAAAGAACCTCATCCATTGTTGTTGCACCATTGTTGTGATGGCAGGAATGGTGCTATGTTGTACACGCTGAATAGCTGGCGCTATTAAAATACTGAAGGAGGGACGATTTACGTCTTGCAACAGCCCATAAAACTGTTAAAAAGTGAGGAAACTGCACATATTTATTGCATGATCACATTATTGTGACAATAGTAACTGTGTATCGTATGCCCTGAGACAAAAATATGTCCAATAAAGCCCATGCAATTCTAGAATATATACAAGTCTAAGATAACCACAATGAATGGAAAAAGTCTCTTCGCTCCTTTTCCTGACATTTCATGAGTATTACTTTTTGAAAATATATTTATTTATGTAAAATATGTTCATTAGATACTATACTGCTAGAACCAGTTTAATACACACAATATTCAACAATCGATGCAACAATATACCCAGTGACATGAGATTTACGGGGTGCTTTCCACAAGCCACAAATTAACCCCCAAAGTGATTAAACTGCACTATAGCTTTATGGATTTCCGTTCAACGAACGCTTCAGCCCAATGTGACAGACCACCAAACTCAGAATACTCTCTTGGATAGGCTCTCTCTGCAATATAGAACACTGCAAGGTAATAAACAAAACTGCATGACTTCCTGAAAGTTCAATAGGAAGCGAGGTTGAGATTTTCAGCTTTGACAACGGCGTGGGTCATTGCATCGTTATTCATGAACACCATCTGACTTGGGGAATGCTCGGTGGACACGTGTCCTTTCTGTACTGGTTTGTCTGAGAGGCTAGTTTCATGTGTTAACGTTTTGGAAATATATAAAACTTCAAGAGCATGAAGGTAACACCGCTCCTCCATGTCGACCCACATGACACCGAGGGTCGTGAGGGTGACTGATTTGGATAAACTGATTGTCGTCTGTTCTCTTTTCCTGCACCATCTTAAGTATGGTGACAAGCTACTTACATATAACACTGACATTTACAAAACGTTTGACGAGACAGGAGCCAAAAACTCTTCATCTAAATACATTGCTGAGTAGCAAACCAACCACAAAAAATAATAAATAAAATACCCAGTAAATTTGGATATTGATGATGGGGAAGACTGTAATGAAGTGTTTTCCCTCTAGGAGTTACATACGATCGAAGCACGTGGTACTATAACCAGTGCACATAACACACTCTACCAGCTTCTGAAGCATTCGAGGCCTTTTCGGAATCATCTGATCAAATATTAAATTGGTGCTACAGTGTGAGTTCAGGAACCACTGACACGAAGCGACCTGAGCTCCAAAACGTTAACAAATAAATGTCCGTAGCGCTGAGACCCTTAGGTGGTGTCACAACTCTCAGTCATTATATAGCGAGTGCGTGCAGGTGGTTATGCGAGGCGTGACACCAGGCCTTACGATTGTACCCCCTTGAGAAATCTAACCCGGGTCTTCGAGTGACGAGTGAACGCAATAACACTTAAATATAATTTGTTTCGAGACTACCATAGATGTATTCTACCTTGTAGCAGTGGTGGTGGGGGTGTTAGGGGCGCTGATGTTATTGAATCAAGCTCTACACACGTCAATGTAAGTATATTATATGCAATTCCTCATCAAAATCATGCGTGTGTTGGGCGTTTGGCGCAAATAAAAATGTGCGTTATAGGGCTTGGTAGGGCCTTCATTAATAAAAATGATCACTGAAGCGGGGAGAATACACCCTTTGATTAATGGGAGTATGTCGGCTGGTTATTGGTTATCACACAAATCTTGTGTCCAGTCCCTCTCTCAAAACCACCGAACACCCACTGACCCTTGACCACCTGACATAGTATTTTCACTTACCAAACCTTTCCCAACAATGATGCCTGGCCCTATCCTCTCAACAGGAGTGACTCCACAAAAATTGTACCCGTCATGAGTTGTTGACAATCAAGTTGAGAAACCATACTCAGTCTGGGCGTCCATTGACGGACGATTCCGACTCCACTGATAAATCATTTTCAGTTCCGGTCAGTTTCAAGCACTCCATCATGCCAATATTGCCATTAGCAAACTAACTTCCATCTAGCAAGCATCACTCTAAATTTTGAAGTTATTCTTATCAAGGTCTGTGAAGCTCAATTGGTAGAGAGCGAGACTAAAAGAGTCACGAGTTCGAAAATACTTGTGAAAATAATATGTGATGTCAAATCAATGTTGAAGGTTACTTCCGTCCAAATCATTACAATGAAATTATATTCAAAACTGTATATCCATACATATGCAAATCAAAACGATTCCAGTATCCTTTTCTCTATACACCTTTTGTGTTATAACATTTCCCTCTGTTATCCTTCAATCTTGCTCTGTTTCTAATAATTTCTTGTGATGTAATATGTTATTGTCAATATCTTTAGAGGTTTTTTAAGTGGAAAGTACTTATCCCCAATCCTTTTCTCATTGTGGATAAAATATGTGTAAACATATATTCCTGATCATTTGACATGGTGGGTATTCATTTGTGACTATCACTGTACTTTGGGTTTAGCCCTTACTCTATTTCAGTTTTGTATGTCTACCTTCATTAGGCCTTGCCACATTGAGTGAGTATGGTTTTACGGCACTTTCACTAATATTCCAGCAATAGATAAAAGAGGGGGACATCAGAAATGGACTTCACACTTTGTACTCATGTGCAGAATCGAACCTGGATCCTCGTCGTGACGAGTGACCGTTTTAACCGCTAAGCTACTCCATCGGCCCCAGCGTCAGTTAGAGGCAAGGGAGATGGACAGACAGACATGGGGATTGTGGCATGTCTTAACTGGTGCTGGGATGCACTGGGTGATAAGTAATGCTGGAGAGGCGTCCTGTTGGTCCAAACTGTTTCCCCCTAGATAGGACTTCATAGTGGCCATGTAACTCACTGTACAGTTCTCATCATTAAGCAGTTTCACTGTATGACTGGTAGTTAGTGGTACCATCAATGATCTATACATCATGCAGCCTCAACATTTTGACGCCCAAACCTGGAATCTTTTAGAAGAGCCATAGTCTTCAGTTAACATGATTATGACATATTTTGTAATACTTTTTCATAGGAAGTTATGATAGCTAAGAATTAATGATACGAGATATAAAATGGCAAGAAATCGCTAGCAACGGCCGACATTGTGGTAAGTGGAGTTGTGTCACACAGTATGGTGGCTGTGTGGAACTCGGGTTACGGGGTTTGAATCTGGTAGTCACACCATTAGCTAGTGGCGTAAAGTTTCCCTGATTCTAAGATACAGTCAAGATTGCTGAAATGTACTTAGGTATCAGCTGACAATATAGTATCGTGATAACTGGCCACTCACAAATCCGTTTTAGAACAAACATTCATATTGTGCTGCAATCCATGTTATGAATAACCCTTATAATTATTCTGTAACATGAAACCTCTCACATTGTCTGAGGGATTAAAAAAGAACCTTTTTCGATCACCAGTTACTGCCCTGTATCAAGCCGAAATACTCAGAGGGAATGAAACTTCGATATATTCCGGCCGTCAAATCTATTTATAGACCTCGCCCACAGATACACCAGCCAGCCGGCTGGACGTCAGGTAGACACGTGCATGTCGATTTCAGGGACATCAACTGTCAGAAAATCAGAGCGAGTAGCAACAATGTTTGCCAAGTCGTGATGACATGTCTGACGGCCAGACTATCGGATACATGTTTCTTTTCTTTTCTTTAATATCAACTATTTTTAGTCCTTATTGCTGAAATTGATGAGGCACCCGTGGGAATGACCGAGAAATGAACAAACAAATAAACTATTTTGAAACAATATCAGACAGACTATGGAAATCAGTACATTCATTAAGGTTATGTGCGGTTTCCTAAAAATTACTGTTACGTGTTAGGAAGGACGTTGCGATTTTGTATTGGTTAACGTCTTTCAACTCTGCACTCGTCAACATTCCAGTGAAATCACGGCCGTCTGTAATTAATCTTGAGTGGACCAGACAATCCAATGATTAATTGTCTGCAACATTATGAGGAACCACCCATTTTCTATGTAACTTGACACGTTCGCTTTTACTGTGTACGATATAATCTTCTCAATTACATATCTACAGTTAAGTGTGAAAAGTGAATGAAGCTAAGGGTTTTAGGCAACACTACAACTGCATTCATATGAGAAACGTCCCTAATGGCGGACGGAAGTGAAAAACGTTACACGAGTCATTCTCAAAAGATGCAGCTTTTTCACGTATCAGAATTCGAACTTCAATGTAACTGTCAAATTTTATCAATATCTCAAAAATCTGATTTCTCCTTCATTAGCAATATCTAATCTATCTTGGGAATTTTTTAAGACAAAGAAAATGGCCAAATATTTTATTCCTTTTTGTAACAAAGGATATGCATTTTGTCATGTATCCGGGTGCAGAAACCTAACATCGGGTGTCTGTTGTGCACGAAATTTCATTTAAGAAAATATTGCTTCTTGAGTAGTTGAAAAGAATAGACCTTTTCCCATTCCTGGCAGATATTAGTGATTTTAAAGCTGAATTTTGAAGTAAAACACAATCTTTTTCTCTTGTATACCAGACAAATGTCTCTCCTGTAACAGTTCCATAAAAGTATGAAATAATCAGTGATCTGTCATCTTGTGAAAGTGGAACTCCCTATCATGCTCATTAACAACTTTTGGTTCAGAGTGATAAACATGTGGCGTTAAGTCCAAGGAAATGAAGTGAAAAAGGTAAACATTTGCATGCATTTTGTATGGATGTCTTTTAAGTAACATCAATTAACAAAAGAAACAAACAATTTTCCAAAAATATGTGTTTCTCTTTGCATTTGGAACGATAATTACAACACAAGGATGTTGTCTGAAATGGGAAAGTGAATCGTCATATTTTTTTTCTGAAAATACTTTTGCAATTTGTCTCTTTTCTTGAACAGCTATTTTGTTTATTGGAAAGAACATCGGTGTTACTTCAAAGAAAAAATATCTTGATTAGTCACATATGTAAATAAAGTTAATTGGTGATGATCTAAAAGAAAAAATCAGTGAAACATTCATTTCTGTATGTCTTTCATAACTGGCAAAATGGGTATGACAAATACAGAGATCAATTTTGTTCACTTATTTGTGACTTTGACAGCTTGAGGCAGATGATCAAAATTTGGATTCTTGTGTTAGTTGTAAACCTTTTTGATACATTTGTTACTTGTAAACCTGTCTGACAGTTTCATAAATTCATGACAAATACTGTCAAACGTGTCATTAAATATTTTTTTCTGAGTTCCTAAAAGAAACTAATTTCAAGATGGTAACTGCTACGCTCATTGTTGTTTATTTAAAAGCACGAAGTCTATAGTTTTGTAATTCTTCTTTGTCTTCCACTTGTTCTGAAATGTCTTTAGGGTAACAAATAGGCAAAGTTCTAAAATATAGACTATATATTTTGGTCTACAAGTATGGTAAAAACAATACTTGTAGAAACTGATTGATATAAACATAGCCAATGCCACTGATGTATTCTTATCCTAACAAAATATACAATTGAATTGTCTTCTTTGTAACAAACATGTCATTGTTAGTCACCTATTTTGGAGATAACATGTAACTTTTACTACACTTCTGAGGTAAACACGCAAAGAACTTTTTCTTTCATCACAGATCGATCAAAGATTTTTTTACAATTAAATAGTTCTTCAAATTTGTTTCACATATTTTCTTTCCAATAACATAGAGTGTCTTTGGCATAATGATATTGTGTTTCATATAACAGGACTTGAAAGTAAATGTTTTAATATCTAAACAGTAAGACATTGTCAGAAATCAATCAGAAGTATCAAAATATTCTCTTCAAATCGCCTCCAGTGCAATATTTTTTATGAGACAGTTGAGGGGATATCAAGAACATTGAAAAGTACCAGCAGATTTCACGTTTTCATCTGACACAGTGTAGATCAGGTTTGTCTCATAAACATGCAATGATAGAACTGAATTTTTAAGTCTGTGTTTCAAAATGGCAGAGGCATTTTGAAGTCCCTGAGAAATTGACTCTTTGAAAGTATTCCAAATAAGTATGGTTTCTAAACTGTCACATTATGCTTCCAAACCATTACTAAACATATCTGAATTAAAAATAAAATAAAAACTTTCATTTTTTTCATGAACAATTAGGTAAAGTGCATTCTGTTCACAGCCATGTGCTTTGGTCAGTTTAGTAAGTCATCATTAAATAATAACATTATATTAACTGAGATTTTCCAGACCATTACTCTCCAGACTGTTACCAGTTAGGAAGGTAACGGTGAGGAAAGAAAAGTATTGGTTTGGAGTTTTTCTCCATTTAATGAACAATAATTGATGTTGTACTTGAAAAAAATCACCTTAAGGTTTCATGTATTTCAGATATTTATATGTTATCCTTAATTTTAAAATTTTACCCAAAGAAAACAAACTGCACCCCGAAAAATAACAAAAATGATATTTAGGGTAAATGTCCAGAAACAAAATGGTGACGGTGTGGATGAAATTTATTTAAAGCAAAAATTTTGATTTAAATAAATATAGATACTGAAAAAAAGTTATCGTTTTGTCTATTGAATTTAGCTTGAAATCAGGAATGTTTTCAAGTTTGATTCTCTTATCTTTAAACGAAGAGCAAAAATAGTGTTGTAAGTAATGGCCCAGAAACTAGCTGGTAACGGTCTGTCAGGGTTTTCATTTAATTATGCCTTAAATAAATGTGTTCACTGAAAAAGTATAATCACTATATCTATTGAATTTTCCAGAAAATTAGGAAAGTCTTGGGGAACATTTTTTAAAAAAAGTTTGATTCTCTTTACTTTAAACCAAGAGCTAAAAAAATATTTTGGTAGCGGCCTAGAAATAAAATGGTAATGGTCTGGAAGGATTTTCATTTATTTATGACTTTAACAAATGTGTTCACTGATAAAACTGTTATTACTGTATTCAATTGACATTAAACTAGAAGCATTTTCCATAATTTTTTAAAGGTTGGTTCTCTCTTCTTTAAACAAACAGATAAAAACCTTTCGGTAGTGGTCTAGAAACATATGGTAATGGTTTGGAAGAATTTTCAGTTAATTATGCTTGAAACAAATGTGTTCACTGGAATAAAAACCCTGCAAAAAAGGAAGTGAGACATTGCATTTTTATTGAACAGTGGGTAAATGAAGGGAATTTAGCATTTAATCTACATTGAACTAAATATGCCCTTTCCTGATGGATTGAAAGTATTTCAATAGTACTGTCATGACTTTGTTTTATCTGACCAACCCTCAATCTGGGAAGTCGGAGGAAAAATGTGATCAATTTTCATTTTGTTTTTCAGTTTAATAAGAAGACTGTCAGCGGGTCCGTAATACATGAAATATTAAAATTGATTTACCTCAAAACAGTATGCAGGAGTTCAGCAAATCATAAATCATGACGAATGTTCATTTAAATCACAAAACAAAACAAACAATTGGTAATATTTAAATAATTTTGAGACCATGTTTCCAGACCGTTACTGACTGTCCAGACCGTTACCTTATATTAGTCTACTTTTGAAACAATAACTTACGAAACATAAACCAGTTGAAAGAATAAAGGAAATTTTTTAACACTTGTACATTATGAACAATAATACTTGTGATCAGTATAAAAATATTAATGAATGTTACTGACTCTAGTTTGAGAAAACAAAATAACTTTATGTTTTATAAGAAAAAATGCATTCTTGGATTAACTGTTTACAGTGACTAAAGAATATGAGAGTGTACTATCCTAAAGCCAGGTTTTTCAGGAAAGTAAGACTTAAATATCAATCTTTCATTAGTGAAGTTTTTATAATAAGTTGGTTATTTATTGGACTGATATGAAAGGGTAACGGGCTGTAACTGTCTTGGTTTCCCTAATTATAATAACGGTAATATCTGCTGCCATAAAAGCGAAATTGCTTGTCGTAAGAGGCAGGCTCGACTTGGTTGACACGTCATTGGTTCCCACTTGCGCAGATCGATGCTCATGCTGTTGATCACTGAATTGTTTGGTCCAGACTATATTATTTACAGACTGCCGCCATATAGCTGGAATACTGGTGATTGCGGTGCAGAACTAAAATCACTCACTCACTCGCTGAACACGCTTTACTCTGAAAATGTTGCTTAAAATTTAACTTCATCTTGTCAGAATGTGCTGTCTCAATT
The DNA here is from genome assembly GCF_037392515.1 of Haliotis asinina. NCBI lineage: Eukaryota > Metazoa > Mollusca > Gastropoda > Lepetellida > Haliotidae > Haliotis > Haliotis asinina. The sequence continues at coordinate 366,657 of NW_027133896.1, forward strand.
ACATCTTCAACGGAAAATAAATTTCTATTTCAAAATTTGAACTAAATCCATCTCAGTAAAGTATTATACCATGGTTTTAGTGCTTTTCTTTCTTTCATGTCAGCAAGGACTCCTTTAAATAAAAAAAAGTAAAAAATACCTAAACAAGAGAATTGCGATGAAGTTGGACAAAAGATGGCAGCCTAGCGACGTTCAACTTTGCTTGATAGCTCTCCGTATCTTGGATAAACCCACAATAATGGAGGGCGGTGGGAGTAGCCTAATGGTTAAAACGCTCGCTCGTCATGTTGGAAATCCAGGTTTGTGAATCCCTGCTGGGGTACCATGTGGAAGATTGCTGTGATACATGCAGCCTAAAATCATAGTCAACCCAAATATATATTGGACAAAAATTACCATAAAGTTCAAAAGTGTTGGGAACTGATAATTTAGTTGTTTCCATCTGAAAGAACAAAGTCACGCGTCATGGAAACACCTCCCTCATGCCGTTTGGAACAGAAAATTGCCCATTTGTCAACTGTAATGTACTTCTTATAATAAATAGGTTTCAGGTTTAATTTTCAAGTAGAGGCAAGTAGGGTGTCACACCTTTATCAGTCTCTGTACATGACAGAGTGGAAAACCGTTTCTCAAAACGGGAAGATTCTGTCATTGAAGGAAGGAGGTGAAGCACAAATGTTTCCACGTTGTTGCATTTTCAGTGCTGAATAGCTTTCTCATTCAAGATAATGACATAAAAACAGAGATGGAAATTCGAAACAATAACAAAAATTTTAGGTAGACTTTGTGACATACTTCAAGTAAGGAGTTTCAGAAAAGGGATGTTTTCCATTGCAGTTACATATGTTCACTATAGAGAATGGAGACAGCCAATACACTTTCCTCTTTATTAGAAATCGTTACTATACCATGAGTATTTGTTTGAATGAGGCCATACGTATCTCTACAAATGCCTTTGGTCAGCAAGCCTGGGCGTCTGAACAGAAGACACCCCGCACCGATTAACTGATCCATGGGTCATTCGGTGCAGCGTCAGTGAGCGCGAGAGACTCTATCAGTGACTGTCCCTCGCTGTGTTGCGTCCAGTCCACGCCTCGTCTTGAGCGAGTACTAGTGTACCTCTGTTCAGAACTCGTGTGTGGCTGTGTTCTCAACTGACATTTTATCGACCAAACATCACTTGTTTATTCACTTGACTGGATTAGATACAATTTCTTTCAGTAGGCCCATAAAATACACCCTGTTTACTGTCAGTTACGTTCGTGCATACACATGTATCGGGGTTTGTGCATGAGATGGTGTCATTGCCACCGCTTGTACAAACTTCTAATGTCTCTATGCATGTACACCGAGTCTCTATACATTGTAATTAAGACGTGAAGCAGTGACCCGAGATTTAAACGTTATACATGTACACTGAAATGTCAGCGGGACCTTCGAAGCAGAATATTCACGTGTTTTCATTTATGTTCTATTTAGTGGAAAAAAATACCGCAATTTAGTGAGAAAAATACCTCAAAATTGCGTGGATATCCAGGAGTATTAATCTCACTCTATCCATTTGGGGTAATGTTTACGACTAAGAGAGAATTGTTTTCTCTCAGGACAGTTAAATTCACATACCTTAAGACAATTTAGAAGCCCCTCAGTTACATTGCAACAGGTATTTTGAATATGTTTTTAAATAATAATAATATTTCAAATCATGTTTTAAAGTTTTCTGTTTGAATATATGGATAGCCCTAAAAAGGGCCATGGTCCTGAAAAGGACCGTTGGGGGAACTTGTCAGGAGTCTCTGATGAAGGCTTCGAGTCCGTGCCGGTAGTCACCGTAGTTCCATGTAAGCTCAGCACCAGCACTTACGTCCGTGATGGTGCACATCATGAACCTCCAACGCCGTGTCCCAGAACCCCCCAACTTATCCCATCTAATCTTACAATTTGGAGATTTCCAGCTGTGGTTCATGGTCCCCCCCAAATTTTGATCAGGATGAATAACATCACCCTGAGAATTTCTATGGACGTCCAAAACTAAATCCTTCCTACCATGACCACCAACCATGTTAACGAACCGAAAAGACAAATGTTGCCTATCATACTCTCGCAACCTGTCTTCTACCTCCCCTATGGATATGACCTGGCCAATGTATTCACATACATCCTCCCCCGCCCGGTAATCTCGAGAAGCAAAAACCCCTTTCCCAATTTCGGTGCTGACAGGTGCTATGAACGGACCGGAATCAGTAACCCCCCTCCCTTCCCTCTCCTGTACTGACCTGCGAGTAGCGTACCCCCTCAAGGAATACCCCAATGATTCTGCCAAAATGTCCCCTCCTTCACCCCCAAAGTTTCGACCAAACCTAACCTGCATGATACGATACCCACGGCGTGGAGATTGAACGTAGGTGAAACCTGCGTTGATGGCAACCGTCTTGAACTGGCTGGTGAAGGCTTGGAACCGGGAGGCGAGCTTGTGAAGATTGGTGTCCGTCGTCCAGGCCTTGACTTTTGCGATATACTCTGCATGCAGATCTTGCGAAGGAATGACGTTCTCTTCGTTGATGGTGTAGAGTCTTGCAAACCTGGACAAGAACGGACAAAGGCAGGCACTTTCCTTTGGCTGGACAGAGAGACCCCGACGAAGTTCCCTTGCTCGTGGCATTTTGACAGTTCACGTTGTTGTCACAGTCAAGTGAGAGAGCGGAATGAAGTGCGGTCTGACAGTCTCAGTCTTATATAGTCGCGCCCAAACCGGAATGACTGACATCCATGATGTGGCGTCATCAGATTGGCCGGTGACAGAAAAATACGTTTCAGCACCACGCTCGAGGTTCCAGAAACAATGTTTCGAGAAATACCGGTTAATTCATGTTTTCATTTTATTGTACAGTAAATATGATGTGATCTCAATGACCAAAATAGAGAATATGATACCGTCTACAGATACTCTAAATTTAGGAATAGAAAGAACGTAACTTTCGACAGTTAGGTGGTTTTGGGTAAAACAATATTCAGTCAGTCAGCCATGTCTTCATAATTACAGGCGATCCAGGTTAGCAGTTCTCAGTTCTCAAAGGAGACATAATAAAATGGTAACAGTTGATAACAATACTATCGCAACTGCAACAGTTCCAAGTAAAGACCTAAATAGGAATTGCTCTCAATCACATACCAGCAAACTAACTCACTGAGGGATGTACCCCACGATATATACATATATAGGTGGATAGATGGATAGTACAATAAATATAAGCACAACACTCAGACTGACACACACACACCCAACTCTCTCTCTTCTGTCATCCATGGTGCCCGTGTCCACTCGTCCCCTCAAACGAATCTGTCAAGTACAACGCGTTGAACAGTATTTCAGGTGTGGCACGGTGTGTCAGTGGGCTGTCAGGCAGGTTATAGTGGGTTACAGCTTGTCTGAAACCGAGGAACGCGAGTTTGGTTGCTTTAAACCTGGGTCTAGATTTTCGAAGCTCTCCTAGCGCTAAGATTTTCGTAAGTGCCATACATTAACTTGCGACTATCTAAGAGAGCTTAAAAATCTAGGCCCAGGCCACAAATTAGATGATCGCTGGTAATGGTGCCCAGTGACGTTTTCGCGTGGATTGGAAATGTGCCTGTCTCCTGTGTCCCTCCCTCAGACAGAAGGGACGAGGGTACCCACATCCCTTCAACCAACTAATGGAGTGACATGTCCATGTGGATCCTTACCCCTCCCTCACAGCTATATTCCATGTGTATGGCGGCGATCTATAAATAATTATAAACGAGAGTGGATCAGACAATCCGGTGATAATTGCAAAGCTGATTATGCTGTCCCGTGTCACTCTAAAACCATGTGATCAATCTTTCCATGGTGTGTTAACGCAACAAACAGAAATAAATAGCGCAATGTGTATTGATTTGAAAGTAAATTGCTCTATAAATACCATACAGTCCTAGCACATGTGCAGCAGGAATGGTCTTTTCAAGTTTGATGCCTTAGCATGCATGTTACTGATACACAATATTTTTTGAGCTACTCTGTTGTTAAACACCATGTGCACCGAAATTCCAGAAATATGGCGGTGTTATGCGAGTTATGGAGTCTATACATCGCCTCTTGATATGCCATCAAAGCATACGTAATTCAAGGTAAATAAAATTAAGATTTTCAGCGTTAAAAATGTAACGTTTCTGTTTGTTTGGGCTTTGTTTGCTTTTATATTGTAATTCATTTTCTTAACATACATACAGTACCGTTGTGATAGTGTTCATTGATAAAACAATCTAAATGTAATTTAATGATGAAGGCAAACGAAACATAGAGTTGATTTTAACTGCTGCAAAACGTGCAGACTGAACCAACGTCGCCTCTCTCTTATTAAGTCTTTGCCCACAGGAAGTACCGCATGCGCAAAGCGAGAAACGGGAGATACGTGCATTTCATGTTTTCGATCACGTCACCGGAGGTTCCGTTTGGGCAATGCTGTAATAAGGATACTGAGCAATCACGCATGCACCAGTCTAAAATATACAATTCGTGATCTTGATTTTTTCCTCACAGGTAGTGATTACTTCAGTTTTCAAGATTATACATTAATTCATTAATTCATTAATACATTATCTTATGATAAGTTTACTTATTCATATTACGACAGTGAGTACTTACTAAATTTATTTCAGTACCCCAAGAAGATGTCATAAGATCTGTTGACAAACACATCATTACTTTTTAGATCTAACGTAATTTCCAGCATTCAGACAAGAAATATAGCAAATATTTACGACCGAAGTACATACCACTTGTTCCACATTTAAATTACAATGATTGAAAAATTATAGACCCATTTCCATGAAACACGGTGATAGAGGCTATTGTTACAATGTTCCGGGGGGGGGGGGGGGGGGGGGGGGTAACTAAAAAACACAGCACGACAAACCATGACATCCTGGGGTTATTTTATAGTTGAGTTGAGTTTTAACATCACATCGGCATTATTACAGCCCTATAATGTCGAGATTCACGTTTGCATTTATTACCGTTCTAGGTCAAAAACAGTTTGGTTCATAAACATAAATGTCCATTTCACTACCATTTCAAACAGAGAAAATGCCATAGCACTAAATACAAATGCAAGCAAGTCGTTTTTCTATAAATAGTGGCAAACGATATAAATAGGTATAATTTATAGATGTAAATAGGACGTGGTGAACATTGGGACTTGTACATCGTATTATGTGGGGGAACAAACAGTAAACTTAGTCGCAGTGTGTTTCGTTACACTTCACCACCAGTAGTGTTTTTTCACCAGTAGTGGAAAGTAACGAAAAGTACTGAGGATAAGTTTACTTGTACTGATTTTGATATATATCAGTTGACAGACTGTAATTGGCGAGTAAAATGAGTTACATGCTGATGAAAACTGGTCTCGGCCAGCGGCTGCGTGTAGGAGGCGTATTTTCTTTCGAAATGATTAATCATTCTGGCAATTCACGTCCGTCTAAGATACTAGCAGAAACTAGTGAAACTGAAGTATGTTGTTTACGTTTTCCCTCTAAATTCCCATCGTAACTTTATGACAACCGTGAACACAACCACATACTCAAGTTACAGATCGTTTCGAGATCTAGAAATAGATTGTCAACACTGCGCGAGGAGCCTTCAGTTCGATCTTTTATCCGATGTTCAAGTTTAGTTCAGGTCATTAATGTGAAATTATGGGTTTATGTCTTTGATTAACAAAGCAGGAAAATATTTACATACTAGTAGATGCATCTGGACACACCCAGCAGCTAATCTTAGCAAATCTCCGTAATACTCTTCAAATTACTACACCATCCTAAAATGACACTTAACATACGGAAATACATTTTTTTTAATCATCCTCTTGAATTTATTTTTCTGTGTGTACATTGTTGTGGAATCCTAGTTTACAAACTTCCACAATACTGGACGTCATGAACTGCCAGCGTTTGCGTTCAGGTATGCAACACCACCATAACACAAAGAAGATCCAAGATACACACTGTATCTGTACACTGACCCATCTTCCAGAAACAATAAATCTCTGAACAGAGGACCCACAGTTACCAAAACAATGAACTAGGTTTCTTCAGAGATAATTACTAATGGACATAAGGTGCAAAGAATTATATGTTAAAGTTCAATAATATTACACATGGGCATCGTTGCTTCTTCAACAATGATACTAGCAATATTTGTTTGATTATATCTATCCCTAGAGGACATAGCACGAAATCTGATCTATTTCCTCTCCTGGAATACTTTGTAATGTCAGCGAAAACATGTTAAAGTTGTTTCAATATGTGGTAAAAGTCATAACAAAACTTTAGTAAATTGCCATACAGCATTCGCACCCTGCAAACCAGGGTGTAATTTAATATGAAGCTGATTTTCCAAATAACCATGTGTCAACAAACCATTCATCTTAATAAACAAGACTTTGGCTCAGTCATTAGCAACCTCAAAAGCGGGGGATTTCTAGGAAGCATTACATCAAATCTAGGTTAAATGTATGTTTCAATATTCATTCCAGTTACATGAATAGTCAACTGAGATTTTGTAAGTCATTCTGTTCCAAGACTGACTAATGTCAGGCCAAGGTGTGGCCAAAACGTAACATTTGCTGTTGTCTTTTTTTCAAACTCTCTGGATGTTGAAATATAAAAAAAAGTTGAGTTACAATACGAGTAACTACTTCCAGACTAATCTTATTACTTTTTTAAAAAACATCTTAAATAAGGAGCCATGGAACTAAATTAGTGCCAAGTTATTGCTCTGCCATGACATGTCTGTAGTGTTGTGTAAGTATGCCTGGTTCTGCTTTCAAACCACATGAATCTGATATGTCAATCAGTTAGGTATAATTATTTCTAACTGTTTATATAATCTTACTATGTTTACTAAAGGATGCAAGATTCTTAAAAGATATCTTGCTATCAATTTTAATGACTGTAATATTCCTAAAGTATACCAATGTACCTTACCTGCATGAACAAATTTATGTTTTGCAAAAGTTAAAAACAAATACAATTTCCTCCAATATTCCACGAAGTCACTATTCTTCTCGCGTGGTTTTTACATCGATCAACATCTCTTTATGGAAATTCCAAAATATTTAAGGCGTGGTTACACACTGTCCTTTCAATACAAAATATTACTCGTAAAATATTTTGAGCTATTAACAGATAGTGTACTGCTGAGTAGCCCTTCAGATTGGGCTTTTGAAACTTGACAACATCATAAAATATGTGACAAATTTAAGAATATGTAAGATCGAAGGCAACCATATCCATCTCATTGTTCTTTAATGTAACACGTTTTGCCATGTTGGTCGTCCCTAACCGAAATCACATCGCTGTCAGATTTGTTTACATTGTGTCACGGCCTTCTCGCCTGTCTCGTCTCAGCTTTGTGATCTACAGCATCAATGCCCGGAACGTTAAGCAAAAACAAGTTTGTAGCTGTCCTTGTTTATAACACTTGCAAAGCCTTAAAATTCTAGCTGTTGTCATCTAATTGGTAATGTTTTTTTACTCATATGCAAAAGTGTGGAAATTCATGCAAATTCTCAACTTCGAGCAGGCGTAGGTTTCGAGGACGATGGTGCTGATTGACTGATCATGAGGCCTATCGCATTCCTTGATCCACCTCAAGTTTTTTTGGTCTTCACCCAAGTGAACTTTTTTTTAAATTATGTAGACAAAAAAAACAATATGACAATATTCTGCGGAGTTAGGGTGTTTCTCCGATTATTTGATTTTGAGTTAGAGTGCGATCAATTCATTGGGGAGATTTTCACTCGAACGGACTGTAACGACTGTAGCTTGCCCTGCGTCACATTTTCATAGGGTTCATAAAAATGTCGCATCTTAGCGAGAATGTAATGAATTTCAATTTGCAAGATATCAAACTGTAGTCAATTGGATGTGAAACAGTTTTGCTGCATTTTATATATATGTGTACATGAATAATTACCTCACTATTACAACACATTACAAGAGTATCCCAGCAGCGCCAAATTAGGGCTACAACATTTCACAGTAACCAGTGAGTTAGGTTTCACGCCGCACTCAGCAATAGTTCAGTAATATGGGAGCGGTCTGTAAATAACCAAGTCTGGACCAGACAATCCAGTGATCTACAGCAGGAGCATTGATCTGCGCATATTGGGAACCGATGGCATGTGTCAACCAAGTCAGCGAGCCTGACCCGATCATGTTAGTCGCCTCTTACTACAAGCATATGTGTTGCTTCACAGTAACAAACTTACTGACTTTCTAAGTAATCCTATCACAAACACACTGTAATGGACGCTTCAGTTGGTGTCTTTTCTTAACAGTATAAGAAAAGGTAGCCACGGGGACTCTCCGTGAAGTCGAAGACCGTCAGTATTGCTCATGAGCCAATTATTATTGTCATTTTCATAATCATTTGTCCTTCGCCGTCAATATTAGTCTCCTCAATCAGGAATACATGATTGTCTTACTGTGTCTGAACAACTGCGGGGTGGGCCGTGGGACAGCCTAGTGGTTAAAACATTAGCGCGTCATCGACGAAAACCGACGTTCGAATCCCCATCTCTGGTGTCCCTTTGTTCTACAGGCGTTGAAAAACCAGCGACTGACTGATAAATATTGGATACTGGATAAAATACTGGAATATTGGGACATGTATAAGCCTACACATGTAGCGTGAAACCCACCACAAAATATGCAATTAAACTACACTGAAATATAAAAAAGGTGAACGACCTCTTTTCCCTCCTTTCAGTTACATGGGCCTCCATATCACACTGTCGTTAGTTAATTAAACGAAATTAAAAAATAGCCGCTCACTCTTTCAAGAAATGTTCTTGCTCAAGAAAGTATTGAAGCAAGAGTGACATTAAAATTCCAAACATTAAAAACGCAAAATAGTCTATAATATTTCAACACTTTCAGAAGTTGTGAGACATCAACACTATATTTGTAGACATGGCACGTGTCCGGAATGTTATTTTCAAACAGGGCGAAAATTAATTAGATGTGTTCTCAACTGACATTTTTTTAACGTTGTAATAACATTTTACTCACATTTTGCGCATTTGTGACATATATGAAATCTGCGAAAACCTTTTCCGTAATACTTAAAATTCTGCGAAAACCTTTTCCTTAATATTTAACAAAGACTATTTTACAACCTTACGAAAATATTTGGAAAATTGGATTTTTGTGACATTCACTGGGAGGAGTAGTTTAGACAGTGATGAGTTTTAAAACAGTGATTACTGGTAAATAAATATGTTGAATTTATAACAAATAGCAATATTTGGGACGCTGCGAGAGACCAAACTTACAATATTAGACATAGACACGGCCTCATCACTGCACCAGAATAAATAAGTACGAGCCCTCAGTCGATCAGAACCCCGTGACGTCAGAACAGGCGATGCTGACGTCATGGCATTTGTACTTGAACTCTGACCTTGGTGCGGTGGCCGGTTAGAGAGTCACTTGATGTGACCACATTTCAGAGGAATTTTGCCAGAAAACTTGTAAACTTTAGACGTTATTTTCTGCCCAGTGAGTCAGTCTATGTTATACAATTTGTAGTGTAACAACTGCCATACTTTTTCTCCTATTTTCCGAGTATTAATGTAGACATGGGGTGATCTTTAAAAGGAGCTAGATACTTAAAAAGAGTTATATAACGCTGAACGTTCGATCTATCAAGTCACGTGACCAGCGCCATAGTTGAGAACCGACGAGGGGTCCACAGTCAGGTGATAACAAGTTCGACCACAAGACACGTCTCATATGGATAGGATGGAAAAAGAGATCGAAAATGACATTACTCTAAACTACAGTCTGTAAATAAGTAAACTAATTAATTAAGAGTTTAATCTAAACTGGGACCGGAGGACTTCATCCTTCATGGAAATGCTTTTTCTCTAGATTTAGATGACATGGTAGATATAAATTATGACGTTAAATAATGTATTTAGTGTTCTTCCTAACCCAGATTGGGAAGTTATAACTTCCAGGACAAATGCTACAAATTTAAATGGTACCATAAACCTGACAAAATTAAGAGAGGCCTAGCTGCCAAATTGGTGTCACCTCTTCATGTATAATCTCCCAAAGCTTAGTGCTGGCAATGTTTTTCATTATAATTGTCAATATTTGAAAGAGGACTGCCTCCCTCTGATTGACAATAGATGTTATAGAGAAGTTTTTAGTGCATGGTGGCATTTTATATCTCAAAGCCATTCTAACCATGACATAGATGATATACTTTCAGAAAGTCTATGGTACATCAAAAACAATTATGTTGGAGGTAAACCAATGGCTTGACAAAGGGGTGCGATGTAAAACGACCTATTTCATTCTAGCATCAAAATACACTCTTCTGAAAACTTTGTAAGACTTTTCAAGCTGAAAACTGACTTTGTTAATGTGTGAGTCTTATTTTATCAATAAAAATATTTGAAATCACTCAATATACCTTTTGAAAACCTGTTTAAAATACCATTTCCAACTCTACCAACAAGTAATAAACACCTCCCTAAAGATGTACAGGGGGCACAACGCTCTTACAAAATATTTTTGACTGACGCTACTTACAGAAAATGGACATTGCCAAAATGGGAACAAAATGTTTTTAACTAATGAAGGGCTATCCCATGACTGGAAAAACCATAATAAGATTCCTTTCAGATGTACAAATGACGCTAAATTGCAGTGGTTCTAATCTGCAATAATACATCACATCTTGCCAACAAATGCACTGCTGTCTAAATTTGGATATGAAGACAACTCAAAATGCAGCTTCTGTCAACACAAAAGTGTGTTACATGATCACATTTTCCGCTCTTGTAACATCACACATCTGGCAAAAACTTGAAATCTGGCTTAAATGTAAAGCACATATCAATATTAAAATACCACAAAGAGGTACTTCTTGGTACTCCCGATAAAAATAATGATCCTCTAAACATTATTATCAGTATCTTCAAGAACATCATTTTTGGAAGCAGATTTTCTTTTAAAAAAAAAGTCTCACAAAAAAAGTTTGACAATTCATTTCACATTTATAACACTGGTGAGTGAGTGAATTTAGCTTTGTACCACAGGGGTTACTCAAGATGAATATTCTAACCCGAACCTTCACGGGTCTAAAACTAGAAACTAGTAAATATATGTTATTTTTGTTTTTGTTGCAATGAGCTGTAGCTGAGAAAGGTGGTCAAAAGAGCATGCATAACGGTTCTGTTCCGCCTTGTGTTCTCTGCAGTCTTGGGTCCGAGTTCCCTGAAACGGACGAGTTCTACAGGTTAAGTGTTCTGACCACCATGACTGCAATATAAACCCAAACCATAACACATTGATCGATTGGTTCAAAAGGTGACTCTCGTTTGGGTGTTTAGCACTGAAATGTACCTTGTGATGATCGCTACCCCGCACACTTTCATACCAGTCGATAAAATCTAATAACGTCACAGTGCTTACACGAGTGGTACCAAGACGAGGAAGAGAAGTGTCTTGCCGCACAGCTCTCTTCGATGCAGAGTGTTCGATGTAATCAGGGATAACGATGAATTCCATCTTGTAAAAGAGAACGTTTATGGCTTAATGGTCTCAGTGTACTTTTTATTGTTTCTGACTTTGAACTGTGTTAATGTAACATGACTGTTTTACCCGTACTGGATACTTTTCGCAGACTTCCCAGTGTTCGACCGTCTAAAAGTAAATTCATTCCAAAGAAATTCAGTTCAGTGTAAAGAAAAAAATGGAAACATTCAAAATTAGAAATATGAATAATAAAAATTATCTTTTAAATCAACAAAACAGTTACTTCCAGTTACAGTTGTTTTGTTTCACATGGTTCTGTGGGCAGATTGTGTGTTGGGGGAAAGGTTATCCAGTCATGTATTGATCGTTCCAATCTACTAGTATTATTCTTTCCTGCATCTTGTTGCATTGGTACGACCCTTAACAAAGGCAATTGACAACAAGAGAGAAATTCAAAGAAAGGACACTATAAACATTTCTTGATTTCTACCTCCAGCAGTATACATTTTGTTTGTTTGCTTTTGTTTTGATATTTTTCAGACAAAACTTTTCAGAAAATAATTTGACGTTTAAAACAGAGGCAGATTTTGTTGCTTTTTTTCAAGTTGTAATCATCGAGCAATGCCTGTTGTGACTGTAGACTGTCTAGTTCCTCATCAACATCCTTGTTGCATGACATCATAATAGAAGCACCTTTTAATATCCATTAGCAATCTATGTTACAAGCAGGGTCGACTGTACAGTTTTGATTTTATTATAGGCATAAGTTTCCCCGCAGTATTACAGCTAGCTGTACGATATGATCTGAAGAATCGAGTCTGGACCAGACAATACAGTGATTGTCACCATGCGAGGTCAGAGCATGTGTTTAGGAATCTCTATTAAAAGACAGACTAATAAAGGACTATTTGTGGTGCTTGGCACGCTCAGGTACTGTGAAACAAACGCGATTTTGAACGTGGTAGGGACATTAAATATCTTCACATTTTCGAAATTGGTTTTGCCACATACTTTCGTAATTTTGACTTGTTGGAATGCTGTAATAATGCCAAACATGACATTCTGAATGTCTTACAATATCCGTTAGCGAAATAACACATTCTGCTACATAGTCAAAACCTTTTACAAGCTGGGTGATGGCTTCAATCAGCGGTACAGCCTACTAATCGTGGATACCACGAAATATAACGACTGTCTACCTTGAATCTTACCAACTATAGGTACTAAAGTTTGCGCATGTTTGGAATGTGTACATAACAGGGCATTAATTTTTTTTTTTTTCTTTTTCATATTTTTTTAAAGATTATTTTGTTACTCACTGATCATTCTGTGCAAGTAGTCCTGGAGTTACTAAGAATTCTGCCAAATGCTTCCAAATGTACGCCAAGCGGAATCAGGGCCATACTGTTGGTGGGTTTTTTTTTATTTGAAAATCACCTATTTTTAAATAACGTTTTTAATCAGTAGTGATTTATATAGACTTGAAAGGTGTTTTGAAACATGCTTATTATTTTATGTAACTGTGTCAGAAACACTTTACATTTTTCTTGAGCCTACACCAAGCTGTGCAGAGGTGTCCAGCAAAGACAGAAAGAGTGACTGAGTTGCTGTTTCACTGATAGAGCCCAAAGTAAATTCAGTTAGAAGAATATGTTGCTTTCTACGTGGCAGTATTTTTAGATTTCTACAAACGTTTCAGGATAGGTGAAACATTTTGAGGAATTAAACTGATGTTGATCCAACATTGGGCCAAGGTTTCTTTGCCGATGCTGGGCCAACGTTGACCGGCAGCTATGAGAACCTACAGACCTTAGCAGCTGCTGGCCCTGATTAAACTCTCCCAGAACTCAATAAAATACAACAACGGAACCAACTGTTTAAAACATGATTCATTACGGAAAATACAACACTAAAAATTTACTGCAAAACAAAAGGACTCCTACAAGCTTGAAACTGCAAGTCCAACATGAAATGGATTTACCACGACCAGCCGGCAACAAATTCAAGGTGGTGAAGATGATCAAGTGACGTATGTTATCATCTGACTCAATACAAACACATGAATGGAACCAGAAAATTCAGCCATGAGTCCACTTGTGTATAAAGTATTGACTGACTTGGCCATAAATTATTTTCTTTATCATACTTGTACAGTGGTAAACATACATCTAGGACACATACATTTTATATCAATGTTATGATTAGGAAATCCAAGTACAAATGTAATTTCAGTTATTTTGTTGGTACTTACATTTATGTTCATGTGGAATTTAATTTAACTTTAACACTGTGGGAAAATAGTATTCAGCAGGCAGGAAACAACAGGTACCATATCTTCACATATTTTGATCTGACGCGGTTGGAGATTGATGCTCTATCACCATTACACCATGGGGGCGGTTCACACGAAGGAAGAAAGGTAGCGACTGATACCTGGTTTGATCCATCAACTCTTAAAACACACACAGTCTTGTTGTTCATGGAGAAAAAACGCTCACTCATTTTATCAACCATTGGATTGCTTGAACAAGGTTCTGTTAAACATTTCTAAATCCTATCATGAATCTAGCCATCAATTATATATATATATATCCAATTGTCTTGTCCTGTTAAACAAAAGGATTAACGAAATTATCCTTAACCTTTTAAGCCTGCTGAATAAATTTCAGCAGAAGGCGTTGTAAAGTGGGTGGGTGATTTCAAACAGTTGGTGTGCCATTTAAAAACGTGACAAGGGAACCAATATTTTCAACATTAATTATAGATAGAAAAAGAAACCTAACTGTAAAAAAAAATCCAAATGTTTTCAAACACACAGGGGTTAAGGCCAGCGCGAACTTAAAATTGTAAATATTCGCGAAGTTCCCTGAATTACGTGGTGGTAGGTGGAATGTGTTCCGTATCAGGAACCTGTTGAAATCAGCGCTTGTTGCTTCAATCCATCAATTCTCCAATATCTCAAATATAGCGGAGTTGAAATTAATATTTTCTCATTGGATGGCACCGACGCGAAGGCAAATTATGAAATGTAACAGGGATATATCGTAAGAAAATTGTCGTCAAAATACATTGATTAATGATTAATTAAGGATATTTGTATTTAATTTAGGGTTACTAACTTACTAATACATGAATTATGTATAAAAGTAACCTCTTGCTGTATAGATTGTATAACATACTGCAGTTCTAGGTGTCACAAGATATTCAACGTCATGATCTAAATTGATCATAAATTTATTTGCGTACAACATGAAGTATATCATATATATTTCAGTGATTTCGTCAAGTTAAAGATATTAATATCAGTAGTTTTCCTCTCTTACTTTAATTATGTTCAAAACTCCAACTGGCCTTCATTAAAATATATTCGTGATTTATAACAAGCATTCATGAATTCGGATAATAATTAACGCATGGTAAATTGTGAGTAAGTGTAATTAGCACTCTCCCAGTCTCAAGCAGGTGGAGCGATGGGGGTGTCATAGTTGTAAACTGTTCGCTCGTCACGCCGAAGACTCGGGTTCGATTTCCTACATGTTACAAGTTCTGATGTTTCTCGTCGTGATATTGCTGGAATGTTGCTTAACCAAAAACCAAACTCATTCGTTCATTAAGAAACATAAACGGAAACAGTGTATGGACACTGATTGTTTATTCTGATATATTTATTAATATTTTATATGGAAAGATCACAGATATCAATTTCCAATTTTGTGTGGTTCCTGTGTACACTGCGACCGCCTTGTCTGTCCAATTAAAACGCAAATCAGTATTTTAAAGTACTGCTCTTGAAACAATAGGAAATCATATTTACATTACATGTTCGGGAGTCCGAAGGTTTATACCGTATTTTATTAACAGCTAAAAGGAATGTGTTATCACTTAATTAATTATTTAATGTTCTCAATGAACAATGTATTTTTTGTCTGGGTGGCATTTTCGAAATGTGTTCAACGAATTGAAAACACTACTAGAATACTTCCTCCCATATACGGGAGGAAAACATCACAGAAGAAAAACAACTACAACAAAACAACAGCAACAACGACGCCGTTTTAAATAAATAAATAGATCAGAAGATATATATAATTCCAACGTTGGGACAATGAATGCGACGTACCAGTTATATTCGGACAATTGACGTCAGGCCCGTTGACTTACATGTTATGTCAGTGTTGTATGCATACTTTTCATGAATTGAGTTTGGGACGGATGTTTCTAAAATTTGACAGGAAATTTTGAAGTTATATAAGCACTGCGCACACAATTTCAGGTTATAAAAACATGTATTGTTCCACAATGGACAATCACAAAGGCAGTCATGTTAATTAGTTCACGGTACTGTGTATGTTTGTTAAATTGTTGCCTTTCGATAAATAAACAACGGAAAATTAAGTAGAATTTTGTGACTGAAGTGGAGATGATTTCTCACAAATGTGCAAAATTTGACTTAATTGGATCTTTAAATTAGTAACAAAATATTTATGCTACATTAAGTAACACTTAAGCTTTTAAAAAAAAAAGTATGCAAATATCATTGGCATGGATCGGTCGATCCAGTTCTTTCAAAAACAGAGGTCATGAGGCAGAACTGTTAACGATTCATCACCTTCAATTTTTCGGCAATCGAATTGTTTATCTCTTAAATTTCTTGTAAATGAATGTGTTAGGATCGCTAATTATATTCTCGCATATCAACAACTGGGTTTTACCGTAAACAACGTGTTTTTTATTACGCTAATATATCTAACAACGTTGCATAGCTTTATAGCAACATTGTTACAGCACACAAGCGAGCGGGCTGCAAGCCACTGTCGGCTTGCCAACTGTAGCAACTGACGGACCGATGGCGTCGTGTTATCTGGGGTTGGCAGCAACTGAGGCGCACCCGCCTGACAGCGGAACATGTCCATCTCGCACCATAGTCAGTGATGAGAGTGTACCTTGCAGCCCGGGTAGGAACTTACTCTTTGTGTGAGTGTTAGGAATCCAAATTAATGTTATTAGATAAATTTCTTTACAAAATATACATTATTGTCAGAAATAACGTTATGTTTACTTCAGGTATTCAGTAATTCTGTTGGAAGAGCCTTGCAAGTGTTTGGGTTACCTGAATGTCAAGAAACGGCAAAATTTGTCCTTTTGATGGATAAGTTTTTTGATTGCATTAATGTACTCTGTCAAAGAATGAGACTGGGACACAGTGTTGGGAATCGGCTGAAATGTCATAATAGATGATTGCTTCATTGCCAAAGAACTATCCGTGAAGAAAAGTTGCTCAGCATTCCAATCCAGCTTCTTGTTGCTGATATTTATACCATGATGCAGCTTGCTATGTTAAGGTGATGAGGAATAAATCATGAACATAAACTTCCTGGAGTCTTCAAGAAATATTCATTCATGACGTTTTAGTTTGTGAATTAAAATTTCTAAGAAATTGACACGTTTTCAGGCCCTGACAAAGATATGCTCCATCATGTGTTTCAAACTATGAAACAGTAGTTTGAAAATCGTTTTTATTCGATCATGAAAGATCTGATTGATTGCTTGGACGTTTAGTCACTGAAACCAATCTTCGATTATTTCAATTTTTTTGTCAACACCACTACTGATAATCACATCAACTTAATTCATTTGATTTTTCGCTCATCTGGACAGGTCCAGTGAGTTTGTATTATGTACTGCTATTTTGTCATGAGCATGTGTAAACATCTTTTCCATCAGAAACTAGAAGAGTTACGAAACTGAAACTATTAGACAGACATATTCCCATCATAACACCAAGGTTTTTCATAGGCACACTGACCTGTGTTCCATTTCACCACATTTGTGTAAGATCTTGTACCTTTCCTTGCTGCATTCGTACCTCCCATGTCATGGTTTTGGGGGTAAATGCTACGAGAAAGGTAACGAGACCTAGGTTTACGAGGGCTTTGTGACATAGGTGAGAGCAAATTTTGTTATGTATCAATTTATCCAGAAATCAGTCCCTTTTTTCATTGAAATATCAAGTAGGTATTGGAACCAAACACAGTATTAATGGTTCCTGCTCATTTTGACAGTTATTTCGTTTTCATTATTTTAAGTGTCCCAGCTGAGCTACTGCCACTATTTTCTTGAATTAATGTATTGAAATTATTGTTTCAGATCAGTGACTGAAATAGTAACTAAAGCAAATGCATATCTACTTCCTTTCAGAAGATGTGATGATGATCGCTTCCGTGTAAGTTTTCTTTTTCACTTTTGATTGACCTTTAGAAGAATGCTTTTTGATATTGGAAGATAGATCCTTTATTCAGCTTCCTTTTCATTTCAGTTTCTAGCTGAAGATTTCCTGGGTTATATTGAAAAGTGGCAAGCATCTGTCATGACAAGGGACGGAATGTTCCTGACTCATCAAACCTACGAGGGCCTCAAAACAACAGGTTAAAATTTCAAACAAAAGTCATTTCTGCGTAATAAAACTTAATACATGAAATGATTATAAAATTCAACATTAATTTATAACATAAATTATTGTTTCAGTCAACTCCATGATTGAAGCAAACCGATTCCTTCTGCAGTGTGGTCTCCCTATGGTTCTAACAAACAAATTCTGTCAGGTTCTCACTTTGGAAGACATAGGTGCATGTGAATACGGGCTGAGAGAATTCAACCCTTTGGAGATTTGGGTGCGTTACAAAATGTCATTTCTGACCTGTTTCATACGGATGTTTATTTAATACTTCAGACCTGTTTGAAAGGTGTTTACTCTTTCCAATGACTCCAACATCAATATGGTAACCTTTGCCCAATTATTAAGCCAAAAAATGTTACCATAGTATTGTATGAGGGAAATTTTCTTTCTAATTCAGCTATCAAGAAAATAAACTTTGGACACAACGAAACCTTGCCCTTGCCTCAGCCACGAGGAAATGTTCGCCACCAGAAGAGGACACATGATGCTGAAGTCGATGATGCTCCCTTGTCCAAAATAAAGAGGAATCATAAACTTCTGGGTGATAACACGACATGAGTCATTCATATGAGTTTATGAGTTTATTTATTGAGCAGCAAACAAAGGTATGTGCAAAGGCCCACCTTCGCGATTTGGTAAGCTGTGTTATGATTAGTCGATCTCACAGGTTACCTGACGCCACTTACCATAAGGTTTTGTTAGACTCAGTAGGGGAGTGTAACGAAATGTACTGAGGATAAGTTTACTTACACTACATTGCTTGCCAAAAGAAAGCAATATTTGACAATATTTGATACAAATCTGCTAATATCAATTGTAAGTTAAATATGACATTATCACTGATTTCACCAGTGCTAGTGTTTGATCCTGATTTCAGTGCTCTACAAAACAATGGCAATTAGACTTTCCACTAGCTTCACACTGATTATACATCAACTCAACTGTCAAATGTCTGAATTACTTTGATAGTTCAGCTCGCAATGATCTGTCCTTGCTTGATGCCCTTGTCTTAGCGCGGACTCCACCCAGAATGATTTTACATCTATGATGGACACGGATTTTGAAATACATGTGTATTATTTCAGTAAACACCTTTTCCTTTTTGCATCATCAGTCAGAATTATATGTTATGTTATAGAAACAGGATTGAGTGATCTGGTTTTTCAGACATGCTGAATAATAATCCATTTCATTTGTGGATTTTGAGGTCAAGTGTGGGAAACTTATCTCTAAACACTTGTTCCATTTCTTCAAACATCTTTCAGTGGCTTCAGTGTTAATGTTGGTCAGTTTATCCCTAGATTTAGCAAGTAGTAAAGTTTCTGGGGAAGATGTATCAATAAATGTTGATAGAATGTCACTGTTTAATGTTGGTTTTTCTTAATGACGCAACCACCAATGTAATGAGCAATGTCTTTCTCCTCTTCTGTGATGGGACTGATAATCTTTGTCTGACAATGACTTGAATGTTGATCAACAAACTGCCTGACGGTTTGAAGTGCCAGCCACTGGGTGAGCTTGTGGCCTTGAGTGATAGCCTTGACTTCAAATAATCCACCTTGAGGCAACAAATGTTGTGATGCAAATTTCAGGAAATTTTAAAATATGATTGATATAAAAAATGTGGGTGTTCCATATACCTTTTTATTTTTCTTTCTTCAGTGCACTCATTTCTCAATTTTAGAATCTGAGAAAAACACTGATGTCTTGGGGATACATTTCATAGAGTTTTTAACATGAATTACCATTTCATCTGTATTAACCCATGTAATGATGTTATGTTGTATGGATTATGCCCCAAAAATTGTTTGGTTGAACATAGAGGTGGTCTGTCAGCCTGTACTCATTGCTGGTCGTCACACTATCTCAGAAGCTATACATGCTGGCTTTAAAAAATGGATATGCATGACGAGATGAACCCATAGATGTTTGACTTGTGCAGGTTGTAACTGATGTTCAGGATTCCATGCTTGTAAAAGGTGACTAATGGGATTAGGGTGGTCAGGCTTGCTGATTGGTTGACACATGTCATTGTATACCACTTGCATAGATTGATGCTAATGCGGTTGATCACTGGATTGTATGGTCTACATGCGTTTATTTACAGATTTCCACCTTATATATGCAATATTTAAGAATGAGGCGAAAACTGAACTCACTGTATGTGCCTTTTGGGGAATGGAATTAAATATGAATTCTATTTTTTGCATTATATATGGAAACTTGTTTCCACTACGAATTTGATGGTGTCATTTTTTCTTCACTTCGTCCTTGAATTTATGTATGATTGCTTGACCAAACCTCTTACACATGTCAATCATGATCCCTAGATGCATTGTGTTGCAGTCAGATCTGCATAATAATTTTATTTTGTGTGGTTTCCATAGAAACATGAGTGAAAGCAATATCTGGAGGGTGGCCATCTTGTTCCCTGCATCTATAATTACCTTTATGAACATTTTGGGGTACATGGCATTTGTCATTACATGCTGACTCTTTCTTAAATATGGGAAGGGTAGTGTTTATTGGTTAATTTTCAACAGAATAAAATAATTGACATTTTCATAATTATTTTGAGCAAATAGACAATAATAGAACTAGGGAAGCGAAATAGACTGGGGCAAATTAGGGTCGGTAAACCTCAGGAAGTGAATGGTATAACCACTTATTTTGCCATGTACATGTACAGATAATTGCCTTACCAGTGGGATTTTTTGCACTAGAAGAAGGCTAGTAAGGTCAGCATATCTTTGGAGTCACTGTGTTATTTTGTAACTTTCCACTATCATTAAGTTGTTCCAGTAATTCAACAGTTATAAATAATGCAATATGCGTTTTCGTCTTTTTTCTTTATGGAATTAAGTCACATTGTAACATTTTGTGTTCATTGTACATTCACACTTTGAGTTAGAGAATTAGCATTCTCAACTGGCAAGGGAACTCTTGAAATTCTTTCGCACTCTGTGGATATGTGAGATACATAAACTGTGAGAAACTCATACCAAATGCCACTTTGTAGTAGTTTGCTATTGTCCTTTCTCTGTTAACGCCACTGATTTTTTTAATCCCAGGAGAGGCACTTTTGAAAATCGTTCAGCCATGGGTTGCTGACTTTGGATACTGAAATACTGTGATAATTTCTGACAAGTAATAAATATATTTTTTACCATTCTCACAGTTGTTTTCTAGTGCCTTTGCTGCTTTGTAGAAGGAAAATGCTGGGGTTACATTCTTAAGTTCAGACAGTAACCACTCCATCACAGTTGATACCTAAAATATTTTAAGAGTACACATATCACTTCTCAATCTTTTAATTAATGGTACATAATGAACAAATCATTGTTGTTCTGCATCACTAAACACCTTGAAATATTAAAGAAAATCATGGCCTGAAACATTCTTTTATCTGTACGTTCATATCTGTACGTTCATTTCTGTTTTATCAAATACTTATTTTACTCAGTTTCATTACTCGGAAGCCTCACCTGAATTGATGTGTCAGCATCTATCTCTATACTCTCCTCAGATTCATCCATCATTATGTCTAAAATTTCACCCATTTCTGGCTGTTCATTTGAAATGAAGACACATTTAGATATCTGCTGTAATAATCATGTCATGTTAGGAAGTAGTAAGTAAAAATGGCCAGCAATCTTTGGTAGATCAGCTAGTCTCCACTATGATATATTACATGATAAGTATTAATTCTCTTCATCGATTTATCTAAATGTTAGTGACCCTGTGAAGTAAACCAGAGAAAAGAAACTTACGTTTAATACTGGTCAAGGCGAAATAATTACTGATCTGATTCATAGCGATTTAAATAGGCTGTATATTTTAAAGATTGCCAGCTTAACAACCATGAAAGTTAGATCTACAGTAGGTCTAGTAATTGGACATAAGTGTTCGTCACTTGGCGTAATTTCCATAGACGCATATGTACATTATTTAACGTCCCATAAATGCTTGTGAATTCTCACGTGATTTGGGAGTGAAGTACGCTTCAAACGCAAAGTTTAGGGTAATTTACCTTCAAAATACAGATAGCCAAAAGCCACGGTGCGGTCCTATATACGCATCGCGGCTCTCGGCTCTGCTTCACCCTTCGGATTGGTACATGGAAGATATAGACTAACTGACAGAAAATTTTAATTGAAATTATGCACTTCATGCCGAAATCATTTCAAATAGACCTGCATGGGTGAACGATGTTCAAACAAAAACTCAACTGATATCGTAATATAATTTATGCAATACGTGAAAAATCACGAAGTCAGGAAATCACGTCAAGTGTTAACTGTCATTCCTTATCAAGGCATACATCCGACCGTTAGTGCTGATCTTTATTTCAGTAATTTTTCTGACAGTTTTAGTTTCATTTACAATAGATATTGATATTTTATTAATTCTTTAGCTTATCCATGACATTAGAAGACTCTGCCATTGCCGCACCAGTCAACCGGAAGGTTAAGAACCCAAACTCTGTGAAGTATCGCGTACGGAACCTCTTTGTATTGATGTCACGCAAATCTCGCGAGTGTTGGCATTCCTGTCTTTCTCCAGTTCTATGGACAAACCCATATCCCTACATGTATAGAAATGAAAGCCCGCATTTCAGAGGTGTCAACCGGTTTCCAATTCTTAGCACGTGAATGTACTTTCAACGTGTCCATATTTTCAGCTATAAATTGAGCTGCATACCTGTTCGTTCCAGTGACAAGCAAGTCAAACAATTCATCACTGAAAAAGAGTGAAAAAGCATCATACTCACTCAAATTTCCACCTGTATTTCTTGGCCCAGATGGATCGACAAAATCTTGTAGCAATGGCGTTTCACTCACTCTGACTGAGGGGTCCTACACAAATTCTCCTTCATCGTCCCCAAGGTCCAAATTTTCAACTTCTTCTAAATATATGTCCTCGATCCCGAAAAAGTCTTCCTCACCTTCACTATCCGAGTTTCCGAAAAGTTCGCGGAAGCCATTATGCAAATGTAAATCCTAGATCTATTTCGGGTCACAAAAATACAGAAAATATTAAAGACTAAGGGAGATTTCTATGAACCCAGGTCATTGAAGAGTAAACAAGTGAGGCTGTTTAAAATTGCTAATTACGTAATTTCCTAATTATTTGGCAGGAAAAAACTGCATTATCATTTAGATATATGTAACATTTGGTCATTGCAACCTTTGGCCCTTATTGCGTTGCATGTATCTTTTAGATTTTATCAATCGTTTTTAATTTTATTAGCTAGGACATGTGGTTATGTGTGAACGTGATTCAACAACAAATTAGCGAGTTAGCCACGCCCACACGTGTCATTCACGCACGTCACCAGCTGGTCATTGCCGATGTGTTCACGAATTTTGTCCAACAATCCAATTGTGAATATTAGGCTTTTACTATGAAGATAACTGATAAATATGTCTCTGAAATCGGGAAAACGAAACTAAAAATTCTAAAATGGCGAAAAACGGATTTTCAAAACATGTTGATGTGTTTGTTTACCACCGTTGCCATGACCGTTTCCATGTCAGCCAGTCGATGATGTAACAACCGTTCTCGTGTTTGCGATTAATATCTTCACATGAAGTGGTTACTTGTTGAAAATAAATTTTGTTTCTGATTTCGTAGTATAGAAAATAACAGATTTTGGTCAATTAAAAATATGACTGTATGTAGCTGAACTTGAAGCGCCCCACATAAACAATGGCCGTTGCGGGAGCGTTTTGCCGATAAAATTAGCTAATACATTTTTTCACACGTGGGAGTTTCGTTTTGAGGTACAAAAACTTCTTAAACTTGATATATTTAGCAAGCTGAGACTTTGTTCATTCCATACGTAATTCAAGCCACACGTAAATCGTGTTTGGTAAATAGTTGCAAGTTATGTTTAGGGATGTCATTAGGCTACTGTTCTGTCGAGTGGGTTCGACGGCAGCGTTGAGAGGATTAAGGATCAAAGAGATATGAGACTAACATGATGAACTGAATATTAAGTGGGCACATCAGCTGACCTTCTAGCCAACCTAGTCAGCTCTGGGAACAGACATTTTGTGAATTTTGTAAACATGCTAACTCAATAATGGGAAACAGGTGAATGTATTGGAGATTCACAGACAATGCTGACTCTTATCAGTACATGAACACATGGGAAACCTAAGCTGAATCTGCTCAGTACATTAGCTAACAAGAACCTAGCCTTCAGCTTGTTTAGACAGGATAAAACTGTACTATCAAAAGAACAATGGGGTAAGACAGGTTTTGCTTAAAACGTTGCTAAAACACATGTTGAGGACCTTCCCAGTGGCATCCATAATCTGATGGATTGGTAAACCCCGACCTGAGGCTGCACTAGTTGATGCAGACCGGGTGCTGTGTACAGGGAAGGGGTTAACGTCTGTACCAGAGTCTCGTATCACAGTCTTTAGCCACCTGGCTGTACCTACAGCTTTGTGTCGTTTGGAAAAACTGACCAACAACTGAGGAGTAGACCCAAGGTCAACGGTTCTCTCTAAATACTCTAACAAACACTTGACTACACATAAATTCTCTACTTCTAAATTAGTCAATACAATGGGTTACAAGTGAAACCTTGGTCTGGACTGTTTTAAGAGATCAGTCACTCTGAAAATGACTTTGTCAGCACAAACAGTCATGTTGTCCAGTTTAAGGCACTGTAAGGTTTGGGATCTCTGACCAGTAACCAGTGCTAATAACATGGCCAATTTCAATTTTAAATCTTTCAGAGATAACGGGCTGTTCAAACCCTTCTGATCTAGAAATGTCAGTATTAAATTCTCATCCCAGGTTTCCTGGTATCTGGGTAAAGATGGTCTCGAGTTGAAAACTCCTCTCAAAAATTTTTTTACAAGAACATGTCCTATTGGTATGCCTGAACGTAACGACAAAACAGCTGATAATGCACTCCTGACTGTATTAATAACACTGTACCCACAACCTTTTTCATACAACTCCGTGAGAAAGGAAATAACTAATATTAGATCTGGATCAAGCGCATTTCTCCCTAATGCACTACAGAACTGCTCCCGCTGAGTCAGATATGTTTGATATTGTGTACGGGTTCCACTCCGCCAAGAATTCATTATAATGGAAATGGAACTAGTGGACAGGTCAATGTACTGCAGGCCCTCCCCGACAAGTGGCACTCAAGTAGTTCCATCTTGTTGTGGAGTGGATGCAACATCTGTGGCTTGTAAGTCAACCCTAGAGTTTTCTTTCCTTTGGGAAGGATCCTGGGTGTTGTGACACACATTTTCATTGCTGCCGAGTACCAACTCTGGGGTGGCCAATTGGGTAAAATCACCAGCCCTTCTGCCTTGTACACCTTGATCTTCTGGATCAGAAGCTCCAGGACACTGAAGGGAGGAAAGGCATAAAATTCACAATGTGAATGCGTCAACTAAAAGTGCATCCGGATCAGGACGCCATGCCATGTAATGAGGTACCTCAGCATTTAGACGGGAGGCTTGACAGATCAATGGATTCCACAAAGGAAACCTGAGTAATGCTGGCAAATATAGTTTACACAGCATCCATTCTGTCTCATCCTGGAAATTCCTGCTTTCTCTATCGGCCTCTACATTTTTATAACCAGGTACGGGAGTAGCTGATAACCAAATGTTGTTTGCCATGGCAAACGTCCAGATTTCCTTGGCCATCATATGACAAGCTTGAGATTTAGTACCTTAAAAGTGATCGACATATGCGACTGCTGTTGAGTTGTCAGTTTTCTAACGCACATGGTTTCCCTTCAAGACTGACACAAACGACTGAAGTCCAAACAAAACAGCCCTATGTTCTAGGTCATTGACATGATCTGAGCACACACAATCATCATCTGATCAAGCACCACCAGTTTTCACTTTGCCATTGAATAACACTGCATCCCAACCTCTGGATAATGCATCAATAGTTAATACTTCGGTCGGTAATCATCTAGAAATAGGGGCTGAATTATTTACAATATTGTCATTCCACAACCTGAGATCCTGTCTACTGACTTCAGATATGTACATTGTTGCCGCAAACTTGCCCTTTGCAGACCGGAGGGCAAGATTCTTGTTTATTTCAAGCTGTGTTGTAAACAGCAAATCAAACGGAACTGCAATTACATATGAAATCATTATCCCTATAAGTTCTGCAACTTTGCGAACTGACACAACACCTTCTGCAGCAATGCTCTTGTATTTCTTTTGAAAATTTTCAACCTTCTCTCTTTTGAGGGGAAATCGTCATGTTAACTGAATTTAACACAAAATCCAGAAACACTATGGATTGGCAAGGTTCCCGAACAGACTTTTCTTGGTTTATCATAAATTCTATGGTAGCCCGTAAATCAGACTTGATATACATGGTATATAACATATCCTATTAATATGTGTAATTTCATGAGCTATCAGATCACTGTCTTATAGCAATTTATCATATAATGGAGAGTGTTATCGTGCAATAAAGAACTTGGTATCCAAATCTAATATACATGCAAATTAGGTAAAATACGATAACTACTTTCACAAAACTCCATACAATATCATGCGAATCCACAACTCCGAACACACTGTAATGGACGCTTCAGTTGGTGTCCAGAGAAACAGTATAAGAAAAGATGGCCAGGAGAACCGTGTGGGAAGTCGGAATGCCGTTAGTACATGTATTGCCAGGAGCCAATTATTATTAGCATTTTCATTATTATTTGTCCTTCGCCGTCAATATTCCCCTCTGTGTATTTCTGATTGTTGCTTTGTGCGGGAAGCTGGTGAGGTGTGAGGGTTGAGGAGTGATGCTCTTAATCAGGAATATAAGATTGTCTAACTGTGTCTGAACATATGCGAGGTGGGCTGTGTAACCTAGTGGTTAAACATTCGCGCGTCATCGTCGAAAACCCAGATTCGAATCCCCATCTCTGGTGTCCCCTTGTTCGAATATCCTTACAGGCGTTGAAAACCAGCGACTGACTGATGAACTCTGCAGCAGATGAGTTTACATAATACAGCAAGGAATATTGGGATATGTACAAGCCTACACATGTAGTGTGAAACCCACCACACAATATGCAGAAAACTGAAAGATCTCTTTTTCTCCCCTTCCAGTTACATGGGCCTCCATACAATACTGTTATTGGTTGCTAAGAACTTTGTTCACAATGATTAAACTTAATGAAAAAATAGCTGTTCACTCTTTCAAGAAATGTTTTTGCTCATGAAATTATTGATGCAAGAGTGACATTAAAAATTCCACACATTTAAAACGCAAAATAGTCTATAATTTCAACACTTTCAGAAGTTGTGAGACATCCACACTATATTTGTATGACATGTATTTTCAAACAGGACCAAATTTAATTAGATGTGTTCTCACCTGACATTTCTTGAACGTTTTTAATAACATGTGAATCACATTTTGAACGGTTGTGAAAATATATATGTAATTCTACGAAAACGGAAAATATATTTTACACAACCTATTTTGGAACTATAGGAAAATATGTAGGAAATGTGATTTCTATCGCTTGAATGGGAGGAGTACTTCAGAAAGTGATGAGGTTCAATTAAACCAGTGATTAATTGTAAATAAATATGTTGAATTTACAACAATAGCAATATCTGGGACGCTGCGAGAGACCAAACTTACAATATTAGATATAGGCACGGCCTCATCACTGCACCAGAATAATCAATATGAACCCTCAGCCGATCAGAACCCCGTGACGTCAGAACAGGCGATGGTGACGTCATGACATTTGTATTTGACCTCTGACCTTGGTGCGGTGGCCGGTTAGAGTGTCACTTGATGTGACCACATTTCAGAGGACTTTTGCCAGAAATCTTGTTAATTTGTTATGGAGTTTTCTACCCAGTGTGTCTGTGTATGTTATACAATTTGTAGTGGAAGAACTGCCATAATTTTTATCCTTTTTTTTCGAGTATTAATGTAGGCACGGGGTGATCTTTAAAGGGAGCCAGATACTAAAAAAGAGTTATATAACGCTGAACGTTCGATCTATCAAGTCACGTGACCAGCGCCATACTTGAGAACCAGCGAGGGGGCCACAGTCAGGTGACCCCTGACATGTTTGACAATTCATTTCACATTTCTAACACGAGTGAGTGAGTTTTGTTTTATGCCACACTCCGCAAACATTCCAGCTATATTCCAACAGTCTGTAAATACTTGACTGAGTCTGGACCAGGCAAATCCAGTGATCAACAACAGGAGCATCGATCAGCGCAATTGTGAACCATTCACATGTCAACAACTGTCAAAGTAAGCGAGCCGTGGCAACCGATCCCGTTAATCGCCTTTTACCACAAGCAGGGGTTACTGAAGATCAATATACTAACTGGGACCTTCACGGGTCTCAACCTATGTATTACTAGATATATATTTTCTTTGTTCTTCTTGCATGTGTTCTTCTTGCATGTGTAAACAGCATCTTTTGATACAGACTCACATTCTTCTGAGTGCTACGATATTTTTTTACAAACAAAAGAGCCTGTAACTACTGGGAAGTGAAAAAATACATGAACACATTTAAAGTTTCTGTGCTACAGAAACTGCACAGTCGACTGTTACTTGTTTGAAAATGTCACGTCGGTATTCATAACACAACGTTAAATTATGAAAAACAAAGGACAGTAACAACAGCAAGTATATATCGCCCATATTAATGTAAAACAAGTATGTCAATATTAAAAAAAATAACTATTGAATACCATGAAAACATACTCCAACAACTGCACTTGGATCACCATAATGGGAGCATGGTGACTTAACCCCCTGGATGCCGATTTTTTTTCAGGCGCACATTTTCGTAAGGTTTGAAAAGTGAACGTTGTGCGAGAATTGCGCTCGCGTGGTCCTGGATCTGCGTACGGCCATAAAATTGCACAGAAATGTAGAATATTTAATTTCCTATCACTTGGTATAAATATAAGTGCGGCTACCTAAGGGGTTTGAGAAACAGACACTGCTAAAGGTTGTCCAAAACTTTTGTGTGTGTTGAAAAACAGTACATTTCTCAGTTTCTTATCGTGCACCAATAATTGCACAATTGCTACGACTTTTTTCATTTGGCATCTTTACGGAAAGTGTGAGCGAAGAAAATACAGCTTGATATCTGAACGACAAAAGTGTATATGAAATGGGTGTATGTGTTATTGCGTAAAGTCACACTCACAAAATCAAAAATGACCAACAATAAATGTCAAAAATCGATTTTCTTCTATGACGTTCAAACTTCGACAGAGAGGTCATGCACGTATAAAGATAAGGGGGCATAACTCCGCTATGGTTTACATTAGGTCAATGGAACTCATGGAGAGAATTTGCTGTGGATACAGACAGTATGTTTTCGTCATGTTTTGTTCACAGTGAACCAAAATACTCCAATACAAAGTTCCCCAATGTGAGAGGATACCTCTAGGTAGTTTCACAGTTTGTAAGAAAAGATGCCAGTGTACTACATCAAAAAGCAGGTAAGAGCGATTTTGATGTCCCTATCCGATACGTAATTTAGTTCTCAGATTCCCATATTCTCCTGTTTGTGTAGATGTATTTTGATTAATTTTGCATCATTATTAACGGAGTAACAGCCACATTTTCAAATGTTATGAAATAACTGAAAATAATGCGACATTTTAGTTGACGTCACGGCATGTTTTGTGCATTTTGTGACGTCGGAAAAAAGACGACTCTGGTTGCTGATTAGTATAATATGTAGCCTTATTTCCACTCAATGTGTAAAAGATCTCGGCTTCTGTGTCAGAATTCAACACTTTTTAGCCAAAATATAAAATAAGTGGTTTTACCACTGAAATAGTGTTCTGAATATATCAACAATTACTACGTATCTTATTGTGAGCAACACGCGCACCTGTCTGGACTTAATAAATGAAAATTTCACAACACCTGACTATTCATTGAAAATTCATGTAGGAAATAGACTTTTCATCTTATGATTATGAATTTATTTCACTTTTTCAGTACAGAAGTATTAGAATATGGACGTAAGGCTTGTCCAAAGTAAGACCCGACCTGGTTTATAAAATGTTAACAAGTTTCGTATAAATATTGTTGGAGTTAGATATTCTGCCATCATATATATTTTACTCCAATTTGAATTGACTGTATTATCGAGAAAAAAATGATAATGAATCATGAAACGTTTTTGACAAACTCGCAACTGGTCAATTAATATTCATAATTGTTTTGTCTATAAAAACGACACAAACCAATACACTGGACAAGACAATTCCTTTAAATAGTAGTATGTGTGCCCCTACATTTGATAAAATGTACAAATGATTTTCATTAGTATTATCACTTTTACTTATAAGTTGGAATTAAATCGCTGTTTATTAACCTGTTCTTATGTAACTGCAATATGTGTCCCAACGTATTGAATATTGCACATCATTGGAACTAAAGCACATGTTGCAGTAATGGCTACGTGTGATTTTCCAACACTAGAGTGGAGGCTTAAAATGTGGTATAGTACACTTACTGAGTCAATTTCCCATGTAAATATTGGTCAAACAATGAAAAGCCTTCAAAGAATAAAAACGGATACCTTAGATCCACACGTGATATGGTGTTGAACATGGATATATGTAGATACTGAAATCAATTTCATGAAAAAATATCTGAACGATGCGCAAAATATACTTCACAATACTAAAAGTGCAATCGGAATGCTATGGGCATTGTGTTTACTCTTGTTCAACCGACCTTCACCTCAAAACAATTGCCTAATATGTGCAACAATGTTGACGTGTGACATCACTACCGATGTTGGAAAATTTCCGAAAATGCTACGCAGTGTAAAATTGAAAATTTTCTTTGTTTACATTTTTGTCTGACAGTTGGTATTGGTGACAAAGACCATTTGTAATTTGATTCTAAGATGCTTGGGGAATTCAATGATGCATTTGTCGCAGCTAACTATGAAGTATACATGATGTAATAGGCGTCTTCGGCGTTCGTGTAAGTGTATATTCGAAAACATCCCAACCGATTCTGGGAACATCGGTGACGTTTCAGAATTGCCATTACTGGTTACATGAAAACTTGATGTCAGTGATCATTAATAGGCTATTTTTGAAGTTCATTACTCCCAGTAATTATCCCATTTTCACATTTCAAAACATACTGCAAATAACGCTGTGAATCGCTATTTTGTACAGTTTGAAAAATGGCGACATGTACGATGAAGCCTATTTTGAAAGGCGATTTTAAGCACTTTAGCTTGGCCTGAGATAATAGTAGATGGTATCAAGAAACAGGGAATATTCCGCAGAATTCAAAACTGTGAAGTGTTTATATATGCGTGGTATATTTAGAATTTTAATGGACTTCCAAGTGAGGTATGTAGAGGAAGGACATATATGTCCCTGTGGCATCCAGGGGGGTAAGTGCGTTTGATGCCTACATGGACCCCACCTGGATTTACACCATTCCATCAGATATTAGAGGTTGCAGTCAAAGTTATCTACAAAATATTTTACTCAAAAATTTGATTTTTTCATTCCTTCAAAATATAGAAAATCTTATGAAAAAAAGTGAAAGAACATACATTTGTTGATATTATTCTATGTGGGAACCAACTTTGTGCCGTCAGTAGTCTTGAAAGAGCGGGAACAAATGTTTATGGATAGATATTAATCCTCGACAAAGCGGCATATGTAGGAAATAAGCCATAAACGCAAGAAAGCAAATGACAGTGACTCCGTAGTAATGTTATGCACAGCATATCTATCACCCTAGCTGAGTGGGAAGAAGTGAAAACTATTGGGCTTACTCTGAAGACCACAGGCATTTCTGCGCTTTGATTTTAACTTTATGTTGCATTGTATGCACGAGTGTTTGTAACACCACCATTACCAATATTCTAGTTATATGGCGGCGTCTGTACATAATGGAGTCTGGACCAGACAATCCACTGATCACCAGCATAATCTGCTCTACTGGGATTTGATGAGACGTGTGTGCCAAATCAGCGCCATTCCTTGTAGTTGCCTCTTACGTGCATGGGTTTACAAAGACCAATTCTTAACTCAGATCTTTCCACAGTTGTACACAACGCACTTCTAATAATAAGTGTACAATTATACTGCCATGTCTCTCATTTAAATAACCTACATGTAAATTCACCTGATATCCTAATTAAAAATATTGTTACATCTACATGGCTCCATTTGTGTGGGTAATGGCAAAATATTTTGATTCTCATAGCATGACTCGAAAGGTTCATAATAAAATCAAGTATTGTCGACTTATTTTCGCAGAAACGTCTACATTTGTCATTTCTTCCAGCAACAGAATATTTGTTGATTTGTTCAGCAACAGGTAACTTTAGATAGTCTTACTGTGGCTGAGAAGGGTGGTCAAAAGAGCATTATAACAGTTATGTCGGGTGGATAATTAAAAGAAAACTAGCAGACTTGGGCCACTTGACGTTACATGTGCTCCCGGGCACAGACTTACAATTTAATTTAGTGTAGCATAAATACTTTTCATGAATTAAATTTCATAACATCCATGTCGAATTTTGCAAGTTTGTGATGAAACATCTTGCCTAAAATCACATAATTTCTGTTTATTTTTCCTTTGCTTATTTATCGAATGGCAAACCAGTTAATCAAAAATTCTTCAGTGCCGAGAACTCCTTTTCACATGGCGGCCATTGGGTTTGTGCATTGTGAAACGATGCGTGAACTGATAAAAGTGGTGCCATTATTTAAATAATGGTCGGAATAAAATTGAACTGAAATTATATGCGCAGTGAAGAGATGATTTCACATTTGCCTGTCAAATTTTACAAAATCAATCCTAAACTCACTTCATGACAATTATTGATGCTACACTGAAGTAGCATGTACGTCTATGGAAAGTACGTCAAGTGACTCATGTTGGTGCTAGTGGTTGTTCTCTGCTAGTTGGGTCCTGTATTCCACCTTATGTTCTCGCCCTTCTGGGTCCGAGTTACTTGAAACGGACCAGTTGTACAGGTTAAGTGTTCTGACCACCCTGATTGCAATGTAAACAAAAAATATAACATATTTATCGATTGGTTTAAAAGGTGACTCGCGCTTGGGTGTTTAGCACTGAAATGGACCTTGTGATGATCGCTACCCCGCACACTTTCATACCAGTCGATAAAATCTAATGACGTGACAGTGCTTATATAACCAATACTCAAGAGTGAGCAAGAAGTGAAAGATGTGTATCTTGCCCCACAGCTCTCATTCATGCGAAGTGTTCAATGTAATCAGGGATCACAATGAATTCCATCTTGCAAGAGATATCGTTTATTGTTTAATGGTATCAATATACGGTTTTAGTTTTTGACATTGTACAGCGTTGAAGTAACAAAACTATTTTACACACACTGGATAATTTTCATAGCCTTCCAAGTTGTCGACTTTTCGAAAGTAAATGCTTTCCACAGAAATTCTGATTAATTCAAAAAGATACGTGAATTAACTGTCTTTCAAACGTCTTAAGGTAAACAAGTAAAACATTTATTCCTAAAATCAACTGAACTGTTTCTTTCACTTACATATTTTTATCTCGTCCGTCCGTAATCATTTCCGGAGCATAACTCAGAAACCGTTCAATATATTTAGACCTAACTTGATAAATGTAATGATCTCAACCTATAGTTGTGCCTTTTGCTGTTTACAGAGTTTTGGCATTTTTAATTTATTTTGTTTTTCCATGAAACATTTTGGTGTCATTCGAATGGTGGGGCGGGCATCCTTTCCAGACCATAACTCAAAAACCGTTCAATATTTTTCTGCAAAACTTGGTAGATATGTGTGGCAGGCCCCAAAGTGGTGCCTTTTGGTATTTCCAGGGTTATTATTTATTTTTTTATTGGTTTCCATGAAAATGTTTCGGACTTAGTCTCAAAATGGAGGGATGTGCTTCGCTTCCGGAGTAGAACTCAAAAACCGTTCAATATATTTCTGCAAAAGTTGGTGCATATACCAGTCAGAAGCTGCAATGGTGTCTTTTCTAGTTCCAGGTTTTTGTGATTTCTTAGTTTCTCGGTTTCCATAGAAACGATTTGGACTTTGTCTCAAAAGTGGCAGGTGTGTTTTGTTTCCGGAACAGATCTCAAAAACATCTTAATATCTGTCAGTGTTACTTGGTAGATGTGTCTGGTAGACCCCAGTGTGGCGCCTTTTGCTATTTACATGTTTTTGTGATTTATTATTTTCTCTTTTTCTGTGGAAACGTTTCGGAGTTGGTCTCACAATGGAGGGATGTGCTTCGTTTCCAGAGCAGAACTCAAAAAACGTTCAATATTTTTTCTGCAAACCTTATTAGATATATCAATCGGAACCTAAAGTGGTGCCTTTTGCTACTTTCAGGTTTTTGTGATTTAGTATTTTTTTGGTCTCCATGGAAACGTTTTGGACTTAGGCTCAAAAGTGAGAGGTGTGTTTCGATTCCAGAGTAGAACTCAAAAAATACTATATATCTGCCTTTTGCTATTTACCAGTTTTGTGGTGTATTGTTTTCTCGGTTTCCATGGAAACGTTTCGGACCAAGTCTGAAAAGTGAGAAATGAGCTTTGTTTCCGGAATTGTTTAATATCTGTCCGTAAAACTTGGCAGATATGTGTGGCAGATCCTCGTGGTGCCTCTTGGTTTCCATGGAAACGTTTCGGACTTAGTCTCAATATGGAGAGGTTGGCAATATATTTCTGCAAAACATGGTAGATATATCAATCAGAACCTAAAGTGGTGCCTTTTGCTATGTAGAGGAAAACGTTTCGGAGCTAGTCTGAAAAGTGAGAGGTGTGTTTCGTTTCCAGAGCCGAAGTGCAAAACTTCATAATATCTTTTAGTAAAACTTTCTAGATATGTGTGGCAGACCCCCAAATTGGTGCCTTTTGGTTTTTAAAGGTTTTTGTGATGTATTATTTTCTTGGTATCCATGGAAACGTTTCGGACTTAGTCTCTACATGGAGGGGTGGACAACTCAAAAAACATTTCATATCTTTCAAGAGATCTTGGGAGATATATGAGACAGATCTGGAAATTATGACTTTGCTGGTTACAGATATATGACAATTATAATTTTCATGAATTCTATGGAACCAATTCAAACTAAAAAGCAATGAGTAATTCTCAGATTATGTGTCCTTTCAAACATGTGAGGGCCGGCGGGATGTTATCTTCTGATGACTCTTGATTACGTTGGGAAAATATCTGCATGATGTGTTTCACATTAGAGGAGAATATCTTTGATACGAACGTTAGCAATTAATGTATACAACATATAACGGTGTATTATGGGTCATATGGTCTTGAAAACAATAAAACATTGAATTGAATCAATCTACGCAATTGGGAAGCGGTGACATATGCTAACCTAGTCAGCGCACCTGACCACTATGCTCTTACAAGCATAGTCGACGCTTATGCCAAGCATGGGTTGCTGAAGGCCATACTACCATCACAACCAAAGAACGACACGATGAAAGAAAGAAATGATGATGAAATAAGAGATACATTTACACGTAGCTCAGCATTATATTTAAAGTTCTATAGCCTTCTCTTCAGTTAACAGAGATTTTGGTATGTGTTGCCTTTTTAGGTGGAAGCAATAATTGTGATTGCATATTTCTTTACTAGGACTCACCGCTGTGACGTCCACAACAGCCACAATGAGTGAGCTACGGTTGTAGTGAGTGGATGTCTTTTCGCTGTTCATAATACAGTTCGACGTCTGGTTTTAGTACAACATGTTGTCAGATGGTGCAGCCACATGTGCACCAACTGTCAATGATCTGAGTGAAGTCCAGTGCACCAAGCAGCTGATGAGGATATTTTGGGGTATTTTGTTTGCCACTAATAACTATTCGCATGGACATTGAGAAGGGCTCCCCGTATGTTGGTGTTTTATTTGTTCACAGTGCAGTTAGAAATCTGGTTTTTGTACCACATGTTTTCAGATTGTATGGGCACATAAGTACCCTCTCCTTGACAAATTACCCATCAAAGAACACAATCCACATCGGCTGCATGGTGCATTGGACTTGTCTCAGAGCATTGACAACTGGTACACGTGCCTGTACCATCTGACATGTGGTACAAAACCCAAAGCTTTAATTGCATTATGAATACCAATCAAAAACCAAAAAGACGGAGAAACGTTACAAATGACTGATAACATAAGTAAAATGAGCTCTATCCATATCGGTTGCATGGTGCACCAGAGTTCACTCACACCACTGACAATTGCTGCACATGCGGCTATATCATCTGGCAACATGTGGTATAGAAACCAGATGTCTAACTGCAATATGAACAACGATACAACACACACAAGAGAGAGCCCCTCTCACTGTCCATGCAAAATGTTATACCTGGCTGACAAAATACCCCAAAATACACCTTATCCACATCGGTTGCATGGTGCACCCGAGTTCATTCACACCACTGACAGTTGCTGCACATGTGTCTATATCACGTGGCAACATGTGGTATAGAAACCAGATGTCTAACTGCAATATGAACAACGATACAACACACACAAGAGAGAGCCCCTCTCACTGTCCATGCAAAATGTTATACCTGGCTGACAAAATACTCCAAAATACACCTTATCCACATCAGTTGCATGGTGCACTGGAGTTCACTGACACCACTGTCAGTTGCTGCACATGTGTCTGTATCATCTGGCAACATGTGGTATAAAAACCAGATATCTAACTGCAATATGAACAACGATACAACACACACAAGAGAGAGCCCCTCTCACTGTCCATGCAAAATGTTATACCTGGCTGACAAAATACTCCAAAATACACCTTATCCACATCAGTTGCATGGTGCACTGGAGTTCACTGACACCACTGTCAGTTGCTGCACATGTGTCTGTATCATCTGGCAACATGTGGTATAAAAACCAGATATCTAACTGCAATATGAACAACGATACAACACACACAAGAGAGAGCACCTCTCACTGTCCATGCAAAATGTGATACCTGGCTGACAAAATACCCCAATATACACCTTAT
This sequence comes from Haliotis asinina, assembly GCF_037392515.1. Taxonomy (NCBI): domain Eukaryota; kingdom Metazoa; phylum Mollusca; class Gastropoda; order Lepetellida; family Haliotidae; genus Haliotis; species Haliotis asinina. Next base: position 403,739 of record NW_027133896.1, read on the forward strand.
CCACATCGGTTGCATGGTGCACTGGAGTTCACTGACAGTTGCTGCACATGTGTCTGTTTCATCTGGCAACAAGGGTGAACAAGAAGCAGGGACCGATTGCACAGAGCAATCTTAGTTACAATCAATCTTAGGCACCTACAGTCATCTTTACAATCACCTTACAATTGCTCTAATCCACTTGCACAAAGACGATTTTAACACAGTTGATTTAAGATCACAATCTTAACTAAGACCGAAATTGTTAAATCTCGACTCCTGTCTTCAAGTGCGCATAGCATGTAGCGCAGATAGAACATGGAACTTGTTACTGCACGCAAATGACATTCCTTTCTTAATCAGACTTTGCAGATCTTAAATGAAAACAAAACAAAACAAAAAAAACAACAAAAACAAACCACAAATCTTTGAAGGAAATGATAACCTTGAAGGATTCGATAACGTGGAGGTAACATGTATAATCACTCGTACCTCGGGTTATTCTTTAATTTTGCTACTTTATGCTATTTTGTTGATAAAGTTTTTTTGTTTCGTTAAAAATCAGTTTCATGCAGATTTCACATACCCCAGCAAGTGTTTTTTTTCCGTTTGAAGAATGCTTGTATTATCTTTAAAATGCATAGATTAAATTTTCAGAGTCTTGTCTCTCGTCAGATTCAATTTTTACAAGTAGAAAAAAAAAACTATAATTTTGTACGTTATCTAACTGTAGATAATTTCAATGATAAACTAAGACAAAATCATTAACTGAAAAAGAAACGTGCAGATCTGTTCTGTCACAACAGAACATGCATTGTATTTGGGCATGGCAGATTTTACGGCAACGGCATAATATGCAAAGGGAAACCACTCCCATCTTGCGTAAAAATCTTGTTGTTGAAGTGTCGAGGCGAATCATACAGTTTTATGCAATATAAAAGCAATCCCCAAACGTAAAGCTAATTATTTGCGTGAAACTGACATTAATTTTAACGCTATTTTGCTACTGACTACAGTCATCTTAGCTCCTTACAATCGGTTCCGACCAATTGTAAATTTTGATTGTAACTTACAATGATCTTAGTCTACAATCATTTTGTGCAAGTGGATGGCGATTGTAGCCGAAGCCTAAGATCGCGATCTTAAGGATTTACAATAATTGTAGCTCTAACATCATTTTCTGCAAGTGGGTCCAGATGCGTAAGTGCATTATAAAAACGATAGAACCCGATGAAGGGAGGTTCCACTTTCATTGCCCATGTGAAAATTAAGATATAGCTGAAAACCTGTCTAAAAAGAGCAGTGTCAACATTGGTTGCATGGTGCACTGGAATTCATTATGTTCATTTACAGTTGCTGCCCTTACCTTTGGATGACATTTGGTGCTCGCTCTTTCGCTTCTGTTGCAACTGCACTATGGAACTCACTTCCACTCAAACTACGTGCAGCTCCATCTCTTCAAGCTTTCAAGCGTAACCTCAAAACACACCTTTTCAGCCGATACAAACCATAACTTTCTCGAAGCTTGTATTTACGACCCTTTTTCTCATGTGTCTTTTCATATGTTATTTGTAACTGTTTGAGTGCGCTTTGAGCATGCCCCTAAGTGGCATGGAGCATTGCGCAGTATAAGTACCCTCATTATTATTTTTCACAGATTAAGATAGAAATGCAGCAAAGAGGGTTTGGGTGATCCTGGCACAGTCAGGCTGGTCAAGCTCATCATCAGCTCAGGGCCCTCGCACCCTCTACACGCAGCCCAGACAGCGAATGGGACTTCTCCCAGGAAACACTGCCTAGCCGAACCCACCAAGAACTTTCCGGAGAATATGGAGGCTCCTCAACACTGCAGCCTTCTGCATTACCCAGATTGTCAGAAGGGCTTTGCTCCCGGTAGAGAACCCGGGCACTCTCCTAATCTGTGCCAAGAGATCAGGAGGTACCAAACCAAGGGCGCCGAGAACAATGGGGAGCCTGACGACAGTGTATGTGGGCATCCTCGATATCTCCAGGGTATACGTTCCGATACGTCTCCACTATACCCTGGACGCATCTATGGCTCTGCCTGATAAATTTATTACCTCCCTTGACTGTCTTTTGACCCAGTCAGGTATCTACGCTGGGAAGTCGAGCGAACCAATCACAACTCACTTTCGTTTTTTGAATTGTCTAACCGATTATAATTTAATATAGATAACAGGTGATGCCAGGATTTGTTAATGGAAACAACATAGCTGCACAATAGTAAATATCAACAATATCAACTTCAGTTGTTCAGGTATACTGTAAATATTGTTCACATTTTTTTTAAGTTTTGCTTTTTAAATTGAAAAGGTTGTCTTACAAAGGACTATTATTATCTATATTCTAGAAAAGTTCATTATTCACATAAGTTTTTCGTGCGCAATAGTCGTAACGAGTGCTCAAAAGTGCGACAAATTTTAAAGGATTTCCACCATTGGGGCCTATGGAGGTGCGGCATAGCGTTCCTGTAGTGAACGCTATGTATCTTAGCTAATTTTGAGGGTAATTAAAAATCAGGAATCAGATGTTTATTTGTTACTTCCTTAAGTTGTTTTGAATTGCATGGTGATTGAAGTATTCTAAGGATAAACATTTGGAATCAATGTTCTATGGCCAGTGTAAAACCTGAAACATCTCATATAGCCAACTTTAAATTTGTTAAATTGAAAATGTATACATGAATTTGTATGTATGCATCTCAATGACAGCGGTCCTCAGGAACAAGATTTCAGCCTTCAGCTGCCTGAAAATAAAGCAGCTGAGCAAAGTTGAAGCTGTACTGTAGACCCTGCCCTTCCGGGACTATTTCTTCCCTTTGTCCATGATACCGATGTGTGTAGGAGGCATGTACACAGGCTTCTGTGGAGGTGCATTTGTTGGTTTTCATTAAATCACTGAGTTGCTGTGGCGGAAGTATACAATTTTCAGTTGTCAGCACAATGAAATTGTTTGATAAAATAGCAATCACTAAAGACTGAGTTGCTGTGCCGGAAGTATACAATTTTCAGTTGTCAGCACAATCGAATTGTTTGATTAAATAGCAATCACTAAAGACTGAGTTGCTGTGCCGGAAGTATACAATTTTCAGTTGTCAGCACAATGAAATTGTTTGATAAAATAGCAACAAATATAAGTGTGAAAGTAAGAGGAATTTCAAACATCTTTCATACAAAATCTTGGTAAGAAGAATATTGAATATGAATGAAAATATATTTTTACAGAATCACATAAAAATCCTTTCTTTCAGTCGAGTGTGTTGGCTAATCAGATCATCAGTTAAGTTTGTGAAGTCAAGTGCTGACAATGTAATTTTGTATACCTCCGGCACAGCAACTCAGTCTTTGGTGATTTTATTAATAAAAACAACAGATGCCTCCCCATGGAAAGCCTGTGTATATGCATCCTATACACATTTGAAAAATTGACAAAAGCTTTTGATACTTGTTAAGCTTCTAAAATACAGTATATTAATTGATGTGTACATTATTGTCTGGTTGCCATACACTTCTGTGACGGACCTTCACATGCTATATTCTAGAGAGGTTGGATAGTACACATGGGCTCAGTTTATAGATTTTCTGACCTTACGGTGGGACATCATTTTCTTAAGGATAAAATATATGCACAACTCGCAATTCTAACAGTTGAATAACATTGTATGGTAAATGGATATAAACTTAATGTGTGGGTACATCAGGGGTATATAGCATAAACTAATTGGTCTAAATTATCCAGAGAACATCTCCCTCAACACATTCCATGTTAAGTTTTATTCAGACCACTTATTATACCCCCACTAGGAATTAGCAGGGTCCATAGTGTTCATTCCGTCCTGCCCATCATTCCATCCTTCTGTCCTGAAACTTTGTCTAGAGAATATCTCTTAAACTTTACATGCTGGTTCACTAAACTTCACAAACTCTTAACGATAACCCATTGATGTGCCTTTTGCTATTTCAATTTTTTAGATTTTCTTTTGTTGTTTCCACAGAAACATGAATTGGTGCAAAGTATGTGTGATAGTTACCCGGCCACAGCGTATCACCAAAACTATACATGCTAGGTTCACCAAACTCAATACACAAGTAAATCATGACCCACAGATATGACATGTGCAATTAATTTGCAAAATGTAATTATTCAAAGTGATGTTAACTTGTCATGGTCTTTCTTCACGCCAAGTGTACCAATATGTGGTAGATTCTCTGTATCTAGATTAGTAGTTTCCTTCATCTTATCAACATGTGATATATTTTCTGTATTTGCATGGGTCGTTTTGTTCATGTAGTAAGTACAAATATAGTTCTGATTGATTCTAGTGAGTGAGTGTAGTTGTATGCTGCTTTTAGCAATATCACGTCGGGGGACACCAGAAAATGGGCTTTACACATTGTACCCATGTGGGGAATCGAACCCGGGTCTTCGGCGTGACGAGCGAACGCTTTAACCACGAGGCTACCCCACTGCCCTGATTGATTCTGGATAGTTGTTTCATACATGCCTGAAGGGGTTCATGGCAAAACTATCTAACATGTATTTAAAATTTAATAAAGTCGAGAAAATCTTGTCAGCTGCTGATCACATATATCATTATCAGTCATTTCCATGTTCCAAAGTGGGAGGTGAGGTTATGTGAGCTGTGCTCACTTTTGCATTTGTAATGATGTTGTACACTGATGATTTTTCAACAAACGAAAGTCAATGATTGTTCATGGAATCAAAACGTTTGACGAGGTGGATTTATAGATTTATATGGCTGTACTTAAAAAAAATATATACGTATATAATTCTTCATTTTATGAAATTTGTTTGTTTATTTATTACATATATACACATCTGAAAGAAGCATTAGGGGGACCGTATGTAAAACCAGCATTAGTTAGACCAGATTTTATATGTTTAATATAAAAGCGTTAGGGGCACCAAATCGTATCTATACACACATTTAAAAGCAGGTATTAGGGGCACCAAATGATATATAGTAGTTTAACTATAAATAGCATTAAGGAGACCACGTGTATATTCTGTTATAAAACGTTTACCGACTTTAATGATTTATTGTCACTCCAAATCATTTCAACAAAAAGGATGATGCCAAAAGTATTCATAAAATAAAACATACACGTGTTTTTCGGTCTCCTTAATTCTCATACATACAGAACCAGCATTAGGGAGACCGGAATATATATCGGGAACCAGCATTGGGAAGACCGTATGTAAAACCAGCATTAGGGAGACCAAATGGCACATATGTTTAAAATCACCCATTAGAGAGACCAGTACAGTATATATATTTATACACACATTTTAAAAAGGGGCCTATGGGGACCAGATGGTATATATAATAATTTTAAAAAAACATTAGGGGGACCAGATGGTATATATATTTAAAAACCAACATTTGGGGGTCCAAACAGTAAACATATTTAAAAACCAGCACTTGGGGTACCAGATGGAAGATGTTCTTGTATTATTACTCGCCCGTTGAAGATACAGCAGTGTCATATTTTCACTTCAGTATTTCACTAGTGTAATACCGCTTGACGTGTGACGTGAAAATGGTTCAAAGTTGTGACGTCACAATGCTAATGTTGATGTCGCGATTTTACTAGACCTTGCTTGACTTGAAAGCTGAGAGTCCTCACACGGTAGGCAATTTTGCCGCAGTTTCTGTCAATTAAAAATGGTATTACACGGAAGGTCGTTTAGTATCCTCTATATACCCAGCATTAGGGGGACCAGATGGTCGACATATTTAAAGTTAAAGACCGGCATTTAGGGGGACCAGATGGTATGAATGTTTAAAGAACAGCATAAGGGGAACCAGGTGATACAGTTACGAACTGATTACCACGGCCGGAGAATTCAATCGAGATGGCGTTTTGTAACCGCGACGTTAAAGTAAGTGAAGGCACATGGACACCGCATAAATTGACATACTGAGATCCGGCGACTATGAAAGCATGCATTCAAGCACGTCGATCCCACTGCGGAATTCGTCAGTTTTAGTGTGACTCTTCTAAACCGAAGTAGTCATTTCACAACAGCCAGGCAAGAGGCAGATGCGTGATTGGCAACGTGTGATATTCACCCACAAGAGCAGGTTTTAATTTCACGTTAACGACAGTCGAATTTGTGCTCGCACACGAGTAGGTAAACGCTTGGTGCCTGACTGCGTTCATCAAGCCTCACTATTTGGAGCCTATAGCACAATGGTGTGGAGTGAGCTCTGCGCGATCTAAAACAAGACTGAATGCTCGAAGATTTTGTGAGCGTTTTGTTGCCATAAATGTTATCCAGCAACAATCATGTAGCAGTGTCTACCAACATGATAACGCAAAGTCTCATACAGCAAGGCTAACAGACGACTTTCTGCATAACGCTTTTGTTATGTTGCCGTGGCCAGCATGTTCTCCCAACATGAATCCGATAGAATACTAAAGGGACTCTCTGGATCAACAAATCAGAAAACCATCACCTGCACCTGTCAACGCTGAGCAACTGGAACAATGTTCCGTTCAGGAATGGCAACGGAACAGGTGTAACGTCATGCGTCCTGTTGCGTCGTCATTGGGTCGACGTGGTTTGGGTTGTATTGAAGCCACACTCACGACTGATTCAATATTCGATGACATTTGTTACAAGGAACAGATGCCTACTGATGTGAAGATATACCAGTACTGATCATTTACTAATGAGCTGTATTGGCTCAGTTGTATACAACATGTGTAGGAATTTTGTACATTGTTTGTTCGTTCACTATGAGAATAAAGTGCTGTCTTATTGGTTCAACATCGTTTGTGTTTGTTACAATAAGTATTCAGCGGTCCCAGCGTCAGAACACCATTACCTGTTTTGGTAAGGGGAGCAAACATTATACGAGAAGCAGGTACCAGTATATATGACAGTATATTGATTATAGAGTATAAGAAAATACAAAGTACTTTGTATGATACATTGAGTGGGCCATATACGAGGTTTGGATAAGTCAGTTTTACTGTCCTGAGTTTGCGATGCTTGTGAACTGCAAACATCGAAGTGTAGGCCATGTCCGTGGAGGAGGCTACTGATCAGAAGTACTCTTCAAGCATCCTGCAAAACCCCATGAATGATGGAGTCCTTGTACCGGGCATGGTTCTTTGATTACGGGTCCTCCATTCCTTTGGTATGTGTACCAAGTGGGGCATGGGAACAATTCCAACCATATCTGTTAACTGGAAGGGTCCACATATCGAGTGGTTCCCTGGATAATGTGGCACTGTCTGAGCTCACTTCAGACCTGTTCCGGTCGTAGAGACGAAGGCTTTGTTCGGTCGGTTAGTGGTTGTAGATAGGTCTTCAGACGTGCCACGGTTTTTAAATATTTGTCACGCTGTCACGGCAGACATTGATAATCTCACGCTTTGAAAAAAAAATTAACATACATTTATCAAAACCAAAACTTTTTACTGATTTTTACAGCACTTTTAAGGTGTTAAAAACACTACTTTTCTTCAGCTTCAGGAGGGCTTCGCCTCCCTGACCCCCCACCAGGTCTCCGCCCTGGACCCTGCCGCGGCCTGCAACCCCTGGACCCCGGCTTCTCAAGCATTTTTTCTTTCGGGGTTGTAAGCTCTGGGTCTTCGATGTCCAAATATCTATCCAGCGGCGTGTTGATGTGACAAGCACGTGATTTCTGGAAGTGACGTAGGCAGTCATCCTTTCTAAGATATCCGTAGACACACGCAAACGTTGTTGCGTATCGAATCAAAATGTCCTTGTAAAGTGTGAAGCACTTTTGATGCAATATGCCATATCCAAACAACCAGGTGGCTTTCTGATGCGGAATAGGTTGATGACATCATAGTGTTATGACATGGTAATAAATGAGTACAGTCGACTAAATTTAGCTTAACGTATCAAAAGAGTTAGCTAGATCAAAACTGCATACCTCAGCTAAAACATTTGTCAGTAAGACCTTGCGGTTGGAACGTGGGTGTGGCTAAAATCTGATTTCGAATGCGAAAACATAGTCTTAATATCTTCAACTCCATTTTGTGAGTGCACTGTTATACATAACCCATTCTTCTAGACGGGCTACCTTTCTGTAGTATTCGGCAGTGTTAATAAACATCACCACGTGCTATTCTATTTTTAGCATATATTCACTGCGGATCTAACACCCGGAAGCTATTGAGTAGTGTGTAAATAAACAGTCCTCACTTGAGTTGATAAGTAGTTTATTACGTCTTCGACAAATTTACACCTCCCATATATATGTATGCATTTATGTACTGCTTACGTGACTTGCTAGCGGAAACGCATCTGCTTGGGTTTAACGATGAGTCGGTCAGACTAACAATGTCAATCTTCACTATTAATTATGTTCAACCTTGACCCTGAGGTCATGTTTATGGTTTTATCAGCCGGCACGCTTGTTGCCATTGGCTTCTGTATTGGGTATGAGAGTGCAGCGTCAATGCCTCAACTATGTTTTCTGTTTCTGTACATATTTTTGATTTTTACTCCTTGTGGTTTTTTTTCGAAAAAGGGACAGGCCCAGTATTTTCACAACTTTACTTTTTTTTACATTTTTGTTCTCAACCACTTACTAGTTATATTAAAGCAAAACTCTGTTCCCATTGTTTGAAAACTGAGATGACAGACTATCCGCAAACAACTTTCCCCTTTGTATCCTACATGAAAATGTTGCTATTAATTACTTTAATTTTTTATAAAAAAACAACAAAACTTCAGCATTTGACGGTGGATAAAACTAAGAAAATTTGACTGATTTCCGCTAACTGCAGAGGCTTAGCTGATACAAATAAAAGGAGAGAAGTCATGAATCTATACAGTAAAAAGAAATATATTCAATCATTTGTTTACAGGACATCCATGTAGAAGATGTAAATAGGATTAAAAATGAATAGGGTATAATTGCACCATTTAGATCTAACTCTAGAGGGGTGGCTATACTTTTTGATAATGACATTGATCTTGTGACCATACACAGAACATTAGAGGATGAAAATGGTAATTCTATAATTGCCGATATAACCGTTGAAAATAACAGATTCGCCTCTTACAAATCTGTATGGATCTGATTTAGTAAGATCAGTCTTGAGGGATACAATTAACAAATACTTAGATTCTGAATGTACTGGTGAAAATGTTGACGATTCTGATATGAAACTGAAGACTGATGACAGCTTATTCTTGGAAACTTTCCTGATGAAAGTCAGAGGAAAATCATTTTCCTTTTCATCATTTCTCAAAAAGAAACCAGCAAATAAGACCAGTGAAATGGAACTTAAAATCAAAGATTGTGAAGACAACATTAGAAAAGGTTTTCAAAATATCAATGAAGCCCTCCTAGCTGAACTTACAAAATTAAAATTGGAACTGCTACAAATTAAAGAAGAAGAGATAAGAAGAACTCAACTCAGAAATAGTATCTTATGGTATGAAGGAGAGAAAGCAACAAAATACTTTTGTAATTTAGAAAATAGAAACTTTGTTAGCAAATCAATAAATAAGATTATTACAGATAAGAATTGTGGCAATGATGCCCACCTAGACAATATAATAACTCCAGTCTTTAGTAACAAAATTAGAGACAATCTAGACCAAGAAATAGACATGACCGAAATAACACTGGCAGTCAAAAAATGAAGAATAACAAAAGCCCAGCAATTGATGGATTTCCTATAGATTTCTTTAAGCACTTCTGGAAAGAACTCAAGGTTTGGATTCTTAGATTCATCAATGATGTTTCAAGAACAAATAAGATGTCTCCTACTATGAAGAGAAGAGTTATTACTTGCATCCCTAAAGCTAAAAAAATAGAACCTTATTAAAGAACTGGAGGCCAATTACTTTATTAAATGCTTTGTATAAAATAGTTAGTGCTTGTATCTCTAACAGGTTGAAAATCACCTTAGATTCTTTGATACACAATAACCAAACTGGGTTTTTTATACCAGGTAGAACACTTTGTGAAAATACAAGGTTATTATATGATTTAATGTTTGAAACAAAGAATAGAGATGTCCCTGGTCTGCTGATTTTAACTGACTTGGAAAAAGCTTTTGACAGAGTTTCTAAAGATTTTATCAACTTTGTTTTACTAAAATTTGGTTTGGGAGCTAAGATTATACGCTGGATTAATCTATTAACATATGATAGAACCTCATGTGTTATTTAAAATGGACACCTCTCCGATTTCTTCCCTAATGAACGCTGTTGCAGGCAAGGTGATTCAATATCTCCATATCCGTTTCTTTTTGTAGCTGAAATCCTTGGATGTATGATAAGACAAAACGATGATATAAAGGGTATTGTAACTGATAGTCAGGAATATAAGTAAGGACAATATGCTGATGATACTGAATTATTTCTGGATGGCTCGGAGGAGCCTGCTATTGATACCATTAATACTTTTTATAATATTTCAGGGTTAAAGATAAATATAGATACAACTAACGCAATCTGGATAGGGTCAAAAGCATGTAGCAGAGATATAATTTGTCATGATTTCAATATGGAATGGCAAAGAGAGGAATCTGAAGTTCTGGGTATAAAAGTCACACCTGATTTGAATGACGTATGGGTAATTAACACGAGAAAAAGAATTGAAGAAACTAATAGATTACTGGCAACATGGAGAAAAAGACATTTGACACTGATTGGCAAAATCACTGCAATTGAAACATTGGCTATTTCGAAATTGGTTCACATTTTCAGTTCATTACCTAATTCACAGGAGGAATTTATCTCTTCCCTTGAAAGACTATTTTTCAAATTTATTTGGAATGACAATGACAAAATTAAATGGAGTACCTTAAAAAAAAGATTATACAGAAGGAGGATTACGCATTATAGAAACCTCATATTTGCCAAAAATAGGAAGACCTATTTCATCATATTGATATGGACTGGCATATGAATTCCAAAACTTGAATCTGACCACGTGATACACAGCATAATGAGATTTTAGTATATCGTCATCGCAGGCTATATATCGTTAGATATCATAATTCACCCCTTGGCTGATTCTTTGAATAACTATTGGGCAAGCATTCTATGACTATTGCTAAATAGATTTTGTACTGATTCTGCCACCTGGTGAGGCGCGGTGTGAGGAGACTGTTCTCCATCGAACACACGGCATTAACATTCCTCACGCCCACCACTGACGCCTGTTCATACCAATAAATAGAGTCCTCTTGATACTAGTCTTCGTTCAATGTTCTTTTTGGTTACTTATTATTTGTATCTGCAGAGAGTGTGCGGCCCTTGGTGTGAAATGTGAATAAATTGTTGTAGAGAAGTGTCTTGTGCGTGAGATACCTGAGGTGGGGCAACGCAGTGATTAGAGCGTTCATTTACCACACGCCCAGTGTTTGGAGCCCATTTCTGATGGTGGAGGTGGCGGTGCCTAGTGAGTAAAGCTTTCGCTCGTTACGTCTCAAATCCGGTTCTATTTAGAACACATGTGCACTGTGTGTAGTCAGTTTCTGACGTACCATCAGTGATATTGCTTGAACAATTTGTTAAAGAACAGTTAAAACCTACTCACTCACTCACTCACTCACACACTCACTCAGTGTGTGTAGTCAGTTTCTGACGTACCATCAGTGATATAGCTGGAACTAATTGTTAAAGAACAGTTAAAACCTACTCACTCACTCACTCACTCACTCACTTATTGAGACGGCTACATTCCATACGGACACTGGTTACTTTTACACATTCGAGTTGTTTGTATTTGTGGTCACATGTATTTATTAGCAGCTCTAAATTAAATGAGTATTCGTGATTAATTTCTTATATTACGCAAGCCGCAGCGTATGTGGAACTATACTGAGATAACATATATTTATTAATCTCGTATTCTAAGTTGCTAGTTCCTATGTGTGTAGTGATATAATATAGCCGGCCATATTTGCTCATGTGTTATTCATCTCTCACTGAAACATGAACATGATAATAATGAACTCAAGAGACAAATGACTTCAGTATCTGTTGAATTCATTTTGTCATTCAACAGTTCATAAGACCCGTAAGTTCAATTTTTCACCATTAGGTGGCCCACTCTGAGAGAGACATCTGGATTTTAAGCTTGCCGTATAACAGTATGTACACCCTTGGTGCCTTGGGATCATTGTCCGAACAACAGCAACCCTTCGTACGTTTTTTTTTGAGTTGGTCCTCAGCAACCCATGCTTGTTGGAATGTAATAAGGTTTGGGCCGGACAATCCTGTGACTCACATCATGAACATTGATCGAAGCAGCTGAAATGTCCAAGTGTGACCGCTATCCCCTCGTACAACAGAATGGGAAGCTACACACTGTACCACATTACCAGTCAAGAACACAGACACAGGTTAATTGTTCATGATGTCATGTTATCGGTGCCTTTATTAAGACACATTCATCGTTGTTGTATCGTTTTTATTTGTTGTTTGTGTTTCGCTGTGAGGAGACATGTCATGTAGATCCGGCTGTCTTCCTTCAATGACAGATGATTCGTGTTTTATGCCGCAATCAGTCGAATATAATGACAACCTGACAACCTGGCCACGATAGCTGCAATGGGTGTCTCCTGGTACTGTGTAGCTAACTGGGCATGTTCGAGTGAGTGAGTGAGTGACTCTGGTTTCATGCCACTTTAAGCTGTATGCTAGCAATATCACGAGTCTTGGGCGTGGCCAGTGAAGGATTATGCTGCCCCACTGACCACTGACATGCTTGAAATAACCGAGACTGAGTGTGCCTCTACACCAGTGTCTACGTCAAACCTACTGTTCACTGTTAATATTGAGTTCAGTGAACAGTTCACAGTGGCAGTGGATCCGCCATTGAAATGCTACACACCATTGATTGAGTTATTTCTTGAAAAACATCTTTCACATACACTTTTAATTCTTATGAGCGAAATGTACTATCAGGTGAAATGTGTTTGCAAATACGTGATAGCTTCATAATTGAAAACAAAATGTTAGGGTGTATTTGAGGTGTGTAGAAAATATGACATATGGCCAATCTGATGTGATCCGCCATTGATGCTTGTGATGCTTGAGGGTTATAGTTCCATAACTTCTTTCTTTCTTGTTGATCCTATTATCTGACAAATCTGGAAATGTGTTAAGGACTCTTTGTGACAGTTTTACACGTTCTGCTTTTGAGGGGTGTGTGGCAGTGTCAGCTGACATTCTATTAATGTCCATTCCATTCACCACATGCAATAAGATATCTGAATTTACTAATGTAAACAAAATGTCTCGAAGTAGATGTTTTTAAAAGAACAGCGGGAGTTAACACGTGTTCTCGCGATACTTTTGCGTTATTTAACATGTTGTGGGAGGGAAGGCCGCGGTGGATCATTTATTCTTTCATTCATTCACATATATACTTCTTTCTTTTATTGTTTCTTCCTTTCATTCATTCACATATATACTTCTTTCTTTTATTGTTTCTTCCTTTCATTCATTCACATAATTCTTGCTCTTAATTCTTACTATAATTCATTCATTCATTCATTGTAAAATTTCGACTGATACAATAAACTGGTTGAAGTTCTGGTAAACACAGCTGAAGTAGCGCTGGGAACGAGCCAAGTCACTGTGTGCGTCGGAGCATGATGAGGCACACGTTAATTAGTACAAATGGTAATCGAGCAATCGAGTGACCTATCCCTGCTGTAGATTATCCCTGATTAAATACACTGACGGCAGAATCTCTGTATGTCTATCAGGCAACGTTCTTACCCTGTAACAGACTGATACGTTTATCTGCCTGTGAGAGGAAATCAACTGGATCGTGTATTCGTCTCGACTAGAAGGGACCATTGTTTGCAATGATACTGAAATGGTACTCTAGAGATGTGTGTGGTGCAATCCTCTCCCTTAAGCTTGTCACTCGTCGGTTTCCAGTAAGCTTTCCAAAGACTCGTAATTTTACATCCTAAATGGCAGATATTTTGTGTACTAGATTTTTACCAACGTAGAGTTGTCAAGTCTAGATGATAACTTTCTTGGCACCAGGAAACCATCAGTGTAAATCCGTTCAGGAGGCAGAGTGGAATATAGCTTGGTCTGGACAGACCATTGTTTGGTAGGGTGGGGGGTTCAAAGTTTCCCGAGTACAGATATAGACATTAAGTGGTTGAAACGTTCTTCAGCTGAAGACCTGTTTAACAAATTAATTAACCCCTGCCCACATGTATTTCCAAGGCCCCGGTAGTGCATACCTTGATGGCAGTGTTTGCCGTTACAAGCCCCTGTGCATACCATTACTTGGTGGTGGACTGTACAAAGTTTCCCGGGCACAGACCTCAGGTTGTTCAAGCGTGCTTCCCATGAAGACCGGGGTTCACATACACACCAGTGACAATTGTGTGAAACCCTCTCAATCCTTCACTCATTTTTGAAGTATCAACCAAGTTACTCATGGGACACAACCTGGGTCAGTAATCTGCACACAAAGTACTGTGCTTCGTTTTTCATGTCACGGGTAGCACTTAAAGGTGTGTGTTAGCGCACTGGTGTAACAGATCATAGGCTGCCGGTTGAACTCGCACGGATGAGATGGAAACAAGCTGTTAAGGTAAGAACTGTATTCCCATAAACAAAACCTGTTAGTGTAGGGTATTCATGATGTGAGAACCCAAATCAACATGTAATAATCTGTCAAACGATATGGCTCTGTCCACGTCACTGGAAGTGGTCAACAACCACCGCCTACCACCACACATCACAAATGAGCACACCAAGAATTCCCCCAAACCTATAGTGATTAAATTTGTGCACACGGCAGATAACAAGGTGTGCTGCAAGCGAGCGTTAAACATACTTCACTGTTAAAACATAGAAAAATAACAATCGGTACTGATCTACCAGTCCTTCTAAAGAAATGCAGCAAAACCTTTCGTGCGAAAAACCGAACACAAGGTTAAAACACGATTGTATGTGAGAGGAATTCCTGTGATACATGACTATAGAAAGGACATAGAAAACTGTCAAGGTTGGTGATAACATCCAGTCATGATGTAATTCGCGGATCGGTTAGTGCGTGCGTCTCTTTGTGAACGCAAATGTACCAGCATTTTACTCAGATTTTAATCGTTACTGCTAGTGAAGTGTTGGACATACCAAGTTCTAACCCTACCCAGTCATTCCTCGACCAGGTCCTGATTTACAGTAAGACTCCGTCTGAAGAGAGATAGGGTGAACCTTTCCTTCCCCACTGACTACGTTGGTTTGTTTGTAAATAACACGTGACCCTAAAACCGGATGTTATTGTGGTAAGGTCAAGGCCACCAGTTACACGTGATTTTGTTTCCAGTGTAAGTGACTCCTTGAGGCAGCAAAACGTTACTTATAATCAGGAGACACCGAGTGAACATTATGGCAATGTCTGAACACGATGGAGTCCCGGTATGCGCTAGTCATTGAGATACATGACACTGTGTTTTTTTTTCATGTAAATATGTTCATTAATGAGGGCGGTTTCGGTTTGGAACAAACGGAAGCATAGTGAGAGTTCAGCCCGTACCCCCACTCCCATCAAAAAACAAAATTACAAACGGACATGCAAAGCTCACCCTAAATATGTATTTAGTAATCTATAACAGGTAGAAAAACAATCAATCGATCCAATGAACTTTTTTCAGTGTTGGCATATTCCCCTGGAGCAATTTTTTTACGTAAAAAGAGCGTGTGTGTACGGGCAGAACACTTTCCCAAAGGGAAAAATTAAAATGCTGTCATTAAATTGTAGAGGGTTTAATAATAACCTTAAAAGGATACAAGTTTCAGATTCGTGAGAAGGAAAAAGGCTCAAATCTATTGTCTTCAGGATGATCATGTTACAGCTGTCCAGGAACAAGTAACAACACAACAATGGGGATGCAGTGGGGATGTATAGTGAATACTACCGTACATAAGCCCAGTTAACAATAAGGCAAGGGGGACAGCAATTTTATGTAGCAGTGGATGTGACTATCAATGATAAGATATATACTTTGATTCACTTAGATGGACAAAACTCTGATAAACCAGAATTCATAAAAATGTTAGAGAAATATCAGAAGAATTAAATATTGTTACATGTGGTGATTGGAATTTGGTGATTAATCCTGATAATGATACCTTTAAGTATAAACATATTAATAACCCTTAAGCAGGGAAGGAATTGTTTACAGACAATAGACTTCCTATTTTAAAGACTCAAACCGGAGAATTGGTCCCTCTGAGAGAAAGTTCACCTGGCAACAAATACGAAAACAAGCTCGAATAGACCCATAATGCTTTCAGTTCTGTAGAGGAAAGTAATATACACCCAAGAATTAATTCAGATCTCTCAAAAGTGTCACTCACAATTAGAGTGTCAGGTATACAAAGTGGGAAGGGCTTTTGGAAGCTCAATAATTCACTGACAAAAGATACAAAATATGTCGAAATTATAAAAGAAATAAGTAATACCCTAGAAGAATATAAATAGAAGATGGAAGGATCTTTACCTTTAATGATCAATTACTATGGGAAATGTTACTGATAAATAAAGTGGAGCATCAATACTTTTTTCATCTATACACATAGGAAGAAAAAAAATGAATTAAACTGTCTTGAGAGTAAGCTAGGAGAACAAAATGTTGATAGAGAGGCAGAGTATATAAGGGAACAGTTTAAAGGAGCTAGATGAGAACTAGTAAATTTTACAAAATAAGAACTGAAGGCCTCTTTGTGCGATCTGATGGCAAATTGATCTAACTTGGTGAAAAAACTACTTCCTCCATGTAGAACACAGACATTTTCTAAATAAATCCTTCCGAATTCTCGATTGAGAGAATGGAACAAAAGTAACACAAAAGAAAACAAAAACGAAAAAAAACCCCCAAAAAACAAAACAAAAAAACAAATTGAAATTATGCAAGAAGTAAGAAAGTATTACATTAAATAATACAAAAACAGAAAATTGTACACAGACTGACCTTGAGAATTTATTTTCTGATGCTTTAGTGCCACGGCCAGATCATCAAACATCACTTACTTCGGAAGGTGTACATACTTATCAAGAGAAGCTTGAAGCATGAAAAAAAATATGAAAATGATAAAAGCCCTGGCCCAGATGGCTTCAGAGCTGAATACTTACAAATGCTTTGGATGGATCTCCAGAAATATTTGATTAATACCCTAAATTATGCATATAAAACAGTATCCTGATGCATATGAAAAAAGTAAGGATTGATTACTTGTAAACCATAAGAAAATAAATGTGAAATGTATTTGAAAAACTGGCGACCCATCTCCTTTTTAAATACAACCTATGAGTTTGCAGCGGCTTCAATTGCTGATAGGTTAAAACCAAGTGTACCATTAATCATTCATGAAGATCAGAAAGGATTTGGGAAAGGTAGATATATAGGTGATGTAACCTATTATATAATTTATGTTGCACAGTAGTTGTATCAGATACCAGTATACTGTTACTGATTTTGAAAAGGATGTTTTACACATTTTCAACATTGGGCCAAGCATTCAATATTGGATAAAACTCTTTTCTGCAGACCTTGAGTCTAGTGTTTTAGTAAATGGGTTTGCAACCACCCTTTGTCATTGTCCCAGTAGGTTGTCATCAGGGAGACCCAATATCGCCATATATATTTCTTCTTTGTGCTGACATCTTAGCAATAATGGTTTGAAATAATAGTAGGTGATGAATTAAAATAGGCCACTTAAAATCTACACTTACTTTAGATGGATGTGGAAAAAAGTCTCTGTGCTACCATGAACACCTTATCGTGTTTTGCTAGATTTTTAGGTTAAAAGTTAATGCATGAAAAAACTAAATTGATATAGATAGGGTGAAAAGATAAGGTCTAGATATCAAGTATGTGAAGATTGGAATTCTGACTGGACACAGACACAATTTAAACTACATGGGATTGAGTTTGATGTGGAATTAGACAATATGGTTAGCCTAAATTACACATATAAACTTGTTTAGGTAGAAAAAGAAATGGTTGGTAAAGAGTTAGTGAGTGAATGAGTGAGTTTAGTTTTATGCCACACACACCAATATCTAAGGTACATGGCAGTGGTCTGTAAATAATCGAGTCTGGACCAGACAATCCAGTGATCAGCAGCATGAGCATCAATCTGCACAATTGGGAACAGATGAAGTGTCAACCAAGTCAGTGAGTATAACCTCCTGATCCCGTTAGTCACCTCTTATGCCAAGTATAGTCGTCTTACATTGCAAGCATGGGTTGCTGAAAGCCTATTCTACCCTGGACCTTCATGGGTGATAGGCAAAGAGAACATTAACACCAATTGGCAGAAATGTAGTATTAATATGTTTGCTTCTACCTAAAATCTTTGCTTCTACCTAAAATTATTTGCTTCTACCTAAAAATCTTTGCTTCTACCTAAAATTATTTGCTTCTACCTATGATTGATCATCTTTTCAGCAGTATACCTACTCCACCAAAGCATATAACAGAAAATTTTCAGAAAAAAATGTTTTCAGTTTATATCGAAGTTTAAACCAGAGAAGGGAGAAAATATCACTACAGCCAGAATATGGTGGCATTAGTGCACCTGTTGTGGAAAATTGCACCTCAGAAATTAGGATGGGTTACTAGATTATTTAATAGTTAGTCTAAGTGGTCAAACATATTTTTTCAATCTGTAGTGAATGAAAACTATTGCGCCAAACATTCATAACAGTTTTGGGATGTAGATGTTGCTATTATGGAGCACATACTGACCTGTTTTGACTCTACAGAAACAACTACTGAAGACACTGTAAGCAAATCAGTTTGGCATAACAATTCCATCAAAAGTGGTGGTAAGCCCATATATACTGGACAAAATATGTTTGGGATATTGGTATTTTTATGATTGATATCAGTGTGTCAATGGATAAATACTTCATTATTGATAATTTCAAAATTTACATTTATCCCTATCTATTTTTGTCCAGTATATACTGCAACGTGGAATAAAAAGGGTATAATATGCCTCAACGATTCTATTGATGAACATGGTAAAATCATATGAGTTTGATGACTAGTTAACAAATCTAGAATTAGAAGCAATTTCGTGACCTATCAATGAATTAAACAAGCTATGTTGAGGTATTTAAAAAAAAAAACATCTGTAGGAAACATTGAGTGAAAAGGACCAATATTGCCATTCAACATCTCAAACATACACAAACAATAAATCTTTATGTAAGGTACTTAATGAAATTCTGCATGAACCTAATATTACAAAATGTTAGACCTACACAAAGTGGGAAAGTTACCTTGGGAGAACATATACTGATTCAGAGTGGATAAGTGGTTTCTTATAGCACAAGGTGATTCCGATGGTTTCTGATAGCACAAGGTGATTCCGATGGTTTCCGGTAGCATAAGGTGATTCACATGGTTTCTGATAGCACAAGGTGATTCTGGTGGTTTCTGATAGTACAAGGTGATTCTGGTGGTTTTTGATAGAACAGGGTGATTCTGGTGGTTTCTGATAGCACAGGGTGTTTTTGATGGTTTCTTATAGCACAAGGTGATTCTGATGGTTTTTGATAGAACAAGGCGATTCTGATGGCGTTTGATAGGACAAGGTGATGCTTATGGTTTTTTGATAGCAAAACGTTATTCTGATGGTTTGATGGATAATTATGTCTTTACTGAAGTTGTTCACGTACAGACGGGTGTGGCACAGGTAATCAATAGTTAAGTCTCTGGTATTGTCATTCATACACAAATTGGTATTAGACAGGTGACACATGGTTAAGTCTCTGGTGAAGTGATTCATACACAGATGGGTGTTACACAGGTGACAGATGGTTAAGTCTCTGCTGAAGTGGTTCATACATAGATGGGTTTGACACAGGTGATAGATGGTTAACTCCCTGCTGAAGCGGTTCTTACACAGATGGGTGTGACTGAGGTGACACATGGTTAAGTCTCTGTCGAAGTGGTTCATAAACAGTTGGGTGTGACAGAGGTGACAGATGGTTAAGTCTCTGGTGAAGTGGTTCATACACAGATGGGTGTTACACAGGTGAAAGATGGTTAAGTCTCTTGTATAGTGGTTCATACACAGACGGGTGTGGCAGAGGTGACAGATGGTTAACTCCCTGCTGAAGCGGTTCTTACACAGATGGGTGTGACTGAGGTGACACATGGTTAAGTCTCTGTCGAAGTGGTTCATAAACAGTTGGGTGTGACAGAGGTGACAGATTGTTAAGTCTCTGGTGAAGTGGTTCATACACAGATGGGTGTTACACAGGTGAAAGATGGTTAAGTCTCTTGTATAGTGGTTCATACACAGACGGGTGTGGCAGAGGTGACAGATGGTTAAGTCTCTGGTGAAGTGGTTCATACACAGATGGATGTGTCACGGGTGACAGATGGTTAAGTCTCTGGCGAAGTGGTTCATACATAGATGGATGTGTCTCAGGTTATGTTTTTGCAGACGTCATTGAAGGCTTAGGAAGAACCTCTTTGAGACAGGGTAAGATGAAGTAGTGACATTTACTCCGGGAAACCCAGACAGTCTTTGTAGTGACCATGGTGGAAGCACCGTCTCTCGTCCACACACGTCTTACGTTGCGTATTGATGCCTGAGGGCTCCAGGGTCAAGTGTGATAGATTCATGCACAACTTGAAGTGGCAGAGATGACTGACAGTTAAGTCATCCCTGAAGTCCTTCAAGTTGTGCAGGAAATACCAAGCCCTGTTTGCCCGGAGTCTCATCCTTTTCGTCCGCAACGTCGTGTTGAGTACAGGGTAGCCATCCTTGTCAACTGAACCTTCCCACAACTGACATTGGTTGTCTGGGCGTCCGATGTTAATTCTGCATCTTAACCTGCTCATCAGTGTCTGTATCTCAGTTTCCGTCAGGATCATTTCATACAAAGAACACATCTTAATAATCGTATCTGCAACAAAGACATTGGTAGGTTGAGTGAGCGGGTCAAATGCCCGCCATCAAGTCACCTTCACAGTCATCACAGACTGATTTGTAATTGACAGTAAGGGAAAGGTTATCACATTAAAAGAATTTCAGAACAGAAACAGAAATAAATGCAGTACCTGTGTCAGTAGTGGTCAGTCAGGTTACCTGTGTCAGTAGTTATCATTCAAGATACCAGTGTCAGTGGTTGTCAGTCAGGGTACCTGTGTCAGTAGTTATCATTCAGGGTACCTGTGTCAGTAGTTATCATTCAGGGTACCTGTTTCAATAGTTATCGTTCAGGGTATCTGTATCAATAGTTATCATTCAGGGTAATTGTGTCAGTAGTCAAAAGTCAGGTTATTTGTGTCAGTAATTATCATCCAGGGTACCTGTGTCAGTAGTTATAATTCCAGGCACCTGTTTCAATAGTTATCAGTAGGGTGCCTGTTTCAATAGTTATCATTCAAGGTATCTGTGTCAGTAGTCACCAGTCCGGCTATTTTTGTCAGTAATTATCACCCTGGGTACCTGTGTTAATAGTTATCAGTCAGGGTACCTGTGTTAATAGGTATCAGTCAGGGTACCTGTGTTAATAGGTATCAGTCAGGGTACCTGTGTTAATAGGTATCAGTCAGGGTACCTGTGTTAATAGTTATCATTCAGGGTGCCTGTGTTAATAGTTATCAGTCAGGGTACCTGTGTTAATAGTTATCAGGGTACCCATTTCATTAAGCCCACTATGATAATTCCCTATCTTTGAGTAACCTCTGAACCTTCGCCACCAAACCCACTCCCGTCATTCTCCATCAAACCCCATCACATCCTTCTCCATGAAATCTGATCCCATCCTCCTCCATCAAACCCCATCACATCCTTCTCCATCAAACCTGATCCCATCATTCCCGTCAAACCCTATCACATCCTTCTCCATCAAACCTGATCCCATCCTTCTCCATCAAACCTGATCCCATCATTCCCGTCAAACCTGATCCCATCCTTCTCCATCAAACCCCATCACATCCTTCTCCATCAAACCTGATCCCATCATTCCCGTCAAACCCCATCCCATCCTTCTCCATGAAATCCCATCTCGTTCTTCTCTATCAAACCCCATCACATCAGTGTCCTACACTGCCATAGAGCTATTCCGCCCAGTAATACAGTCAATATATTTAGAACAATATTGTTTGTAGAAACTTTACATTTTTTCACTTCATTGCTTTTATAGACAGAACATGCAAACACTATTCAGACAACTATTTCAGACAGTGTTTGATATTTGTGTGAACAAAACAGTATGACTCCTTAATCTATTGTTATACATTTCACATGATTTCAGAAATCATTTTCCATCAACATTCCTATATACATGACCACAGAACGGCATTTGTTGAATATAATGTTATGTTTCCAGGAAACAATAGTTATGACACACAAAATAAAGATGGGTAGCAAGAAATCGGCATATGATTATAAATTTTACCAATACAGAAACAAACTCATAATAATGTACACAACATAATGGTCTCAGGTGTGCTCAATGACCACCCATGTCCTGGACATTGTAGTGTTCCTCACAGGTGTCACCAAGCACTGACACATAAAGAACTGCTTTGTCAGTAAACCATAGATCTGCTCAATGACCACCCATGTCCTGGACATTGTAGTGTTCCTCACAGGTGTCACCAAGCACTGACACATAAAGAACTGCTTTGTCAGTAAACCATAGGTCTGCTCAATGACCACCCATGTCCTGGACATTGTAGTGTTCCTCACAGGTGTCACCAAGCACTGACACATAAACAACTGCTTTGTCAGTAAACCATAGATCTGCTCAATGACCACCCCTGTCCTGGACATTGTAGTGTTCCTCACAGGTGTCAGCAAGCACTGACACATAAACAACTGCTTTGTCAGTAAACCATAGGTCTGCTCAATGACCACCCCTGTCCTGGACATTGTAGTGTTCCTCACAGGTGTCACCAAGCACTGACACATAAACAACTGCTTTGTCAGTAAACCATAGGTGTGCTCAATGACCACCCCTGTCCTGGACATTGTAGTGTTCCTCACAGGTGTCACCAAGCACTGACACATAAACAACTGCTTTGTCAGTAAACCATAGGTGTGCTCAATGACCACCCCTTTCCTGGACATTGTAGTGTTCCTCACAGGTGTCACCAAGCACTGACACATAAACAACTGCTTTGTCAGTAAACCATAGGTCTGCTCAATGACCACCCCTGTCCTGGACATTGTAGTGTTCCTCACAGGTGTCACCAAGCACTGACACATAAACAACTGCTTTCTCAGTAAACTATAGGTCTGCTCAATGACCACCCCTGTCCTGGACATTGTAGTGTTCCTCACAGGTGTCACCAAGCACTAACACGGATACTCCAGGTCTTCTGTACCTTGACCACAGATGCAGGTCAGTCAGGATTACTGCGAGAATTTTACACTTGTGGGTGTGGTTGGAATACCACCAGTAATAGCTGTTATAGATTATGTCTCATATCATTCAAAAGAATAACGATCACAAACCCTGTTCAACAGTCACATCATCCTATTGCTTTATGTTCATTGTTACGAAGCCTCCCTGACTTCAAGCCTATATCATCGTTTGTACAAGTCATTGTCTTCATCTTGTATTTGTTAAGCTGTAATGGAGTTTCACGGTGTTCAAACTGGTGCTGTAAATGTAACAGCCAAGCTAATAACTTCAAGCACTGAATACCTGTAGTTTATTGGAATTCTGTAATGTCCCACTGGCCTATAAACATAAATGGCTTGGCAACCACAACTGAATCAGTAGCATAATCATCAAATGAGAGATTCAATATGTCTTGTTCCTTTTATGGCATGTACCTGTAGTCGTGTGTATTACACTTCAAAATACTTGAAAATTACTTACATTAACTATTAATTGAGTAGATCCGTGCGGCATAAAACTAAACTCACTCACTCATTAATTGAGTAGCATGGTAATGAAATAATGTGAAAGTTCACAATCTTACTTTCTTATTACTCATCAACTTCTAAAAATGCCAATCAAACAAATTACGGACAAATCAGATAACATTATTTGATCGCCCGAAATGAAAACTGACATGTCCTGGGCGTCGGGCGAGGTATTTTTGAACAGCTGCAAGTGGTACAAGTATTTTTCAGACAACTGCTTCCTAAGCAAGTTAGTTTACCAGTAGTGTATCTCATGTGGTTACGTTAATGTGTGATGTGACAGTGTTAGAGAAACATGAAATGTACAATCATTACAGAATTTTAAGTGAGATAAATAATAACGTTTTATGTAACATTAAGGCATTTCAAAACTAGTATCAAGTGGGGGGAGATGTAAACAGTTTTAGTTACAAATGACTGTTTACAGCACACAGACTGTACACAACAAGATGATCTTGCTACCCACTTCTTTCATATCCAGAATATTTTTACCAGGATCCAGAGGAACTTACACCACAGCAAATCCCAAGGAGCTGATTGTAAATTGAAACTCTCTCAGTGTTTTTTTACATATCACACGATTTTCAATGCTTGCATTTTTTCAACTTTCATAAGATAACAGTAGTGCTCCTCATTACATAGTCAGGGGATAAATGAGGCCTTATTAACTATTGAGGATGTTTCATTCAAATGTGGCACCAGACAAGGGTGTTTCAAGGTCCTAATGTTCTTTACTTTCATCAGTAACCACAGGTGATTTAATTTCATGTGATTTGACTTTAAATTTGTGTCCACTTATGTTTCATGTCACTCTCTCATTCTCACATTCCATTAAACACGTGAAATCTACACTCCGTATGTGAATGTGCTATATGTATTTAACATATTGTGTAGGGTATTCACTGTGTATCCCAAACTTTTGCAAAGGTAAATGTCAAGTCATGCTCTGTTGTTCCATCCCATTGCCAATGTTATGCATTGGAATATAATTTGTAGCTCTTAGTATTCATAGCTTATTGTAATTTTAAACTGGGCACACACACTCACAAATCAAATAGAAAACACCCAAAAAACAGCAAAAACAAAACAACCCCAACACTTTTGAATTTTAATTTCACTTTAATTTGTGTTCCTTCTTACACAGTGCTTTCCCTAATACTCTTCTCATGGCTTTGTGGTCCTGTGTTTAAATAACATTACCTCATTAACTTTCATATCATTCCCTACTATATGAACATTGTAAGGTTCTCCATGCCTAGGGCTGTGGATATTGCTGTTATCTGTCTATCTGCTATCTTAAGCAGTTGTCAGTGTACAATACAATGGCTTTACCACCCCTTGCTTGTTTGGAGGGGCGTTGGATGCGTGATTGGAGAAAGAACTATGATGCAACTACGACAGATCACGTAATACATTGAAATAATACAACTAGCAGGAATTTTGTGTAAAGACAAGTTGTGATTAGTAAAACATTGTAGATGTTATAGGTATCAGACTTTTATTTGGAAATCTAATTACCCACAATTTCGTTCATTTACACCTTTTCTGTTTGATTCACGTTTTTTAAAGTAAATGCATTTCTCTATGGTTGTAATATTTTTCTTATTATTCAGACGTTTTTCCTGTGGAATTGTCAGTTTTTGAAACTTTTCATGTGATACACACAGCTGTTCAATTGTGTCATCACCGCCCTTTGAACAATGATAACCTTGTATTATTAATCTATCTAGTTTTGATACATATTTCTTAACAAGTTCTCACTAATTTTAACCTCAACGCATCATAAGAAGACACTGAATGTTATAATGCAGAGTTACAGGGAACAGTTGGATTTTCAAAAAAGAAGTCCAGAAAGCAGATTTCTTTCTATTTTAAATGCATAATTATGACAGATTGACACATTGTTCCTGTATAGAGATGTGGTAAGAGAGAGATGTAGCTGGAGACATGTAACATGTCATGTGATAATAGTTTTAGGGACAAAGAGATTTAAAGTTTGAAGTGCCAACAGCTGAACTGCCAGATTAACACATGGCAAATACCCTTGATTCACACTGACAATGTGACCTAATTATGGACATAGTGTTGACATGAACACGCTGCTATTCCCCATACCATTTACTGCCAAGTACACAGATCGATGCTCATGCTGTTGATCACTGGATTGTCTGGTCCAAACTCGATTATTTACAGACTGCCGCCATTTAGTTGGCAGTTGCTGAGTGCGGCACAAAAGCACTCACTCACTCACCCCGTACCCTTCATTTTAATGTGCCTGGTATTTATTTGTGACGTAAATCAAAGAGTGGCCACACACCATAAATTCTAATGACTTTCAGACCATAATTAACAAGGGATAATTAATTGAAGGGAACTTATACAAGTTGATCATCACTTATATCGTGGGGACATGTATATATGTTTCATGTGTATAATATTACATATGTATTTGAAGAATATTTCTTACCAGTTTAAATCTAACTGGATGGGACTGCTGATCTACAAGGTGTCATACACTCATACTCGTCATCATTACTTGATGACGTTGTCTTGTCATCACGAATCTCACAGTATGCCTGAATATAGCAAAATCGCAAAAGACAAGCGACAAGTTAACTTCAAATACCCTCCAAGAGATAACTATGGCTTTGAGGACACAACCTCTCTTTTCCCTCCTCCCCTCCCCCGCCTTTCCCCTTCCCCACCTCCAGATATTCCTCCCCCACAATCACTGCTCTCCAACTTCCCACACATACACCCACACATAAATCTACCTCCCTAAGTTAACTATAAAACTTTCATCCTAACCTAACACATCACCTCTACCATCACGCAATATGACTTCTTAAGATAATGTTAAGATTGGTTAAATCCCATATACCTGTTGATACTTTCTCCTTGTTCTGCAAGGCGACTGTCAGTGCTGCTGGCTTTCTTTGAGTTGGCCATTTGATGTACAGGTGTGCATGTCCATGTTTGATGTACAGGTGAGCATGTCCATGTTTGATGTACAGGTGTGCATGTCCATGTTTGATGTACAGGTGAGCATGTCCATGTTTGATGTACAGGTGAGCATGTCCATGTTTGATGTACAGGTGTGCATGTCCATGTTTGATGTACAGGTGAGCATGTCCATGTTTGATGTACAGGTGTGCATGTCCATGTTTGATGTACAGGTGTGCATGTCCATATTACATAGTGGTTAAAGTCCAAGGTCATGTTACTTCCTTTGAACATGCATGTTTTTGGGAATATTTCTTATGTTGATTTGTATACATTTGGTATCAATGTTGTTTTTAAAGTTTTTAAATGCTAATTCATATTTACGTGAGCATTTGATTTGTACCTGTAGTAGGAAGACCAGTATGAAATTGCATCTTGAAGTATATATTTTGGGATGTGTTATTACTGGTTTGAGTATGTCAAGAATGGGGGTGTCATTGTCAAGAGAAAAGGTTCAGATAGGGTGCGGGTTGTTGGAATTTACTGTGATGTGACAGCTAAACAGGTATGTAATCTTAACTTTGAGGTGTAATAATCAATGTATAATGTTCACAAATATGAATAAATTGTCAGAGTGCTCTGTCTTGTTGCCTGTGATGTTTTCACATGGCGTTCTAAATTGGTTTCAAGTTATCTGGACGGGATGGATTCTGCTTTCGTTTCAGCTACTATGGTTATGTTTGGAACTTTGTGCATGTTATTTGACAATGGTTTTCAGGATTATGTGTTAGTTTCGTGAAATGGGGTGGGTAGGTGAGAGTTATCTCTGTTTAAGACTTGGTATTACCACAAGTCATCTTCATTCACTGAAATCCATAGAAATCCATAATTAGATGACAAAGTTGTTTACGATTTTGTTGTTGATGTGATGACCTGTAATGTAGCTTGTTTTTCTAGTACTGTAGGTATAGCTGACTGAGTGTAGGTTTACTTGTTCAACAACCCGGGCTTGTTTAGTCTGGGACCATATTTCTGGTAATATTGTATTAGTACTGAATTTTGTTTGGTTGTTGGAGCTAGGTGCGCCCGAGAAGTGGAGTATCATTGCATTGCTTGTGACTATGCTTCCAATGTTCAGTAAAATGGAAATCTTGAATTTCAAATCATATCTTTGAATGTTTCCAACATTATTTCAGCATTTTGATTGCTCATTTCAAACAAGCTGCAATAAAGTTTGACAGTGGTTCTTGTTGGTTGCTATTGTGATTTGCTTAATTTATTTTCTCAGCTGTTTTGCAAAATGGAAGTTCGAAGGGTTAGAGTAATTGTTATTTATTTATTTATTTATTTATTTATTTATTTATTTATTTATTTATTTATTTATTTATTTATTTATTTATTTATTTATTTATTTATTTATTTATTGGGCGTGTGTATGTGAGGGGGTTGGGAGGGGTTGGGGATGGGGTGGTGTACAGGGTTTGGCGATGCTTCTGGTTGTGTGTATGTTTTTGGGTATGTTTCCGCTATACAAATCTGTACATTTCACATGAATTATGCGTTAAGAAAATAAATTTAGCACGGAAATCACGACTTGATTGACTGATTAATAAGTCGTGTCCTATGCAGTTTTCTTTTGCCAGGATATCGCTATATAATGGTCAGTGAGTATACCTTTAATCTGGGGGATACAGGACAACAACGAAGCAAACTCATTCAGCTAATGTAACTACAAATTCAGTACTTTTGTATTGCTGATAGTGTACCAGTATATAAATACAGCGCAACCAATCTCTTTTTAGCCATGTTACATAACAGTGAGGCTGTCAGTGATCAACTCGTCCAAGACATTCCTACTTACCTCAGATGCAGGCGCTCGACTGGTACGACCACGTCACGTGGTATCAAACATACCGCCGAACTTTGTGCGCTGCACGAGAAGTTTCTGCAAGATCCTCTGCCGCAGAAAGCAGTCCCGTTCACATCAAGAGAAAGTACTGTTAATTGGCGTCTCTCCATGTTTTCACAGACCGCATTCGCCCGTGATTACTGTCCCAATAAACTATACAAGACAGCTTGTCAATTTGCCAGTAAAATAGACTTGATCTAAAAAAGCACACATTTGGTTACCAATAACCCACAACTACTACCCACAACTGATAGAATATTTACTAAATGAATAAACAAACGTCATCTCACAGACAGACAGACAGACAGACAGACAGGTAGAAGTATTTTGTCTAAGTGTCAAAAGTCAGTCTTGGCAAACAGCAGTTGTAACGACCAGTTTAGAAGTTATTTGTTTTTACAGTCATGACCCTATTCTTTGGTAACTTACCATTTGTACATCGCCGGGGTTTTCTGACCTTGGGAAACCATCAAGAAACGAAAATTCATGGTTAAGTCAACATGGTGTTAAGACCTTAAGTGTTTTGGCAACAGTTTCAGCCTCGTACTGGTTTCACAACGTACGAAATATTTTTTCTCCAGTTTCAAGTGTATCCTTTCTATTGGCGACTGGACGGGCATATATAATGCATGACGTGGCTGACTACTCATCATCGAACTGTCTATTATCTATCTATCTGTTCTGTGGGACATATCAGAAGTGAGTGAGTGAGTTAACATTTAACGTCACATCGGCAGTATCTCAGCCATATCGTGACGAGAACATTTAATTCTGAAATGAACTATATGCCTATCATAAAACCTGTCAACGAAGGACAGTAAAACAACTAGAATATCACAGAGTAGAATATAAAACTAGTAACTATACCTAAAACAATTTATCTATAGAGGACAATACAAGATAAAAATGGGCTATAGATTGCTAACAACTGAAGGTAGATCACCATACTAGGGACCATGGGGACTTACAGTACCTTGGCTACCTGCATGGACCCTAGCTGGATTTACATCATCCCCTCAGGAGTCAGCAATTCGGGAAATCTAGCCATTCAGTAAAAAGGCATTTATTCTACGATTAAAAACATGGAAAGTTTGAATTTACTTTGAATGTTTGTGGACTTACGTACCCTCTCAGAAGGACAATAGTTTTACAATACTTCAACCCCCTTTGAGGATACAGCCACCAACAAGCACAGTTACCAATTTAAACTTCCGATAATAAAAATTATCTATTTACAATTCATTTAATAAATCTAAATCTTTTAAAAATCCAATAATTAAATGAGAACTGATATTAGTAAAAAGGTCCTTCATACTACGTGATTTAAAATAGGTATCCCTTGTGATGGAATATTCCACGCAGTCAAGCAAGACATGCTTGACCGTGATTCTTTCATCACAAGGGATACAGCTCAAGTAGATGTAACCAATATAGGGTTTTATTTCATGTAATTCATTTATACCTACTTGGGTGTCCCACTTCTTTTGCATCAGATCACGTATATAAGTTCTAATATTCGCTTTGTAATCTGAGTATGGAAGAAGAAGTGGTGTCACAGATTTGTTGAGTGCTGCCTTGGCAGCAAAATCGGCCATTGTGTTCCCTGAAATGCCTACATGGCTGGGTAACCAACAGAAGACGATGTCGTATTGGCCACTAGCAAGATCATTATATAATTCAATAATTTCAATGAAAAGTGGATGTTTACAAGAAAGATTTTTAATCGCCTGAAGGCAAGAAAGAGAGTCGGAATAGATTACATATTGTTTATGTTTATGGCGTCTTTGAATATATTTAAGAGCTGTTAATATGGCGTTAGCCTCAGCGGTAAAAATAGAACTGTTGTCTGGTAATCTAGGACATATTGTTCTGGATCCAATGACAGTGGCACAAGCTACTGCGCCACCGTCCTTGGACCCATCTGTAAATAAGGATTTACAACTGCTATATTTATGTTTCAATTCATTATATTCTTGTCTATACTGTAATTCATTAGTTTCCGATTTTTTAAATGTGGTCAATGTTAGGTCCACTTGGGGCCTAACCAACTGCCAAGGAGGAGAAGAAAGAAGACGGGAAGGAGCTATATTTTCCAGCTCAATGCCGGCGGCAGCAAGAAATGGTTTAATTCTTAAACCAAGAGGCGGTACAAGCGAAGATTTTTTATTGTAAAGTCCTCACACAGAGGACTGAAAACACAGTTATATGCAGGGTTTGACTCACTGGAATATAATTTTGTTACATACTGTAAAGCTAATTTGATATGTCGCTGCTCAAGAGATGGCTCATCGGCCTCAACGTACATGCTGTCAACAGGTGAAGTTCGAAAGGAGCCAAGACAAAGTCTTAGACCTTGATGGTGAACAGAATCTAAATGTTTCAGGTTGCTTTTACAGGCTCCACCATATACAATGGAGCCATAATCAAGTTTTGACCGGATCAGTGATCGATAAAGTTGCAGGAGGGTAGTTTGGTCCCCTCCCCATTTAGAATTTGAAACGACTTTCAACAAGTCAAGTGCCTTCAGGCATTTAGTTTTGAGGGATTTGATATGTGGTAGGAACGTTACATGCGAGTCAAAAATTAATCCCAAGAACTTGGCCTCCTTTACAACTTTGATGGGAGTGCCATCTAGAGATAGTTCAGGGTCCTTATGTGGCTTATATGTTCTGCAAAAATGTATACAATTAGTTTTGGACTTCGAAAATTTGAAGCCGTTTTCAAGACACCATTTATTTATTTTGTTTAAACACAACTGCAGTTGCCGTTCAATAGTATGCATATTTTTACCTCGGCAAGAAATATTAAAATCATCCACGAAAAGCGATCCATCAATTGAATC
Organism: Haliotis asinina; assembly: GCF_037392515.1. Lineage (NCBI taxonomy): Eukaryota > Metazoa > Mollusca > Gastropoda > Lepetellida > Haliotidae > Haliotis > Haliotis asinina. The sequence goes on from NW_027133896.1 coordinate 435,343, forward strand.
GTTTAAAACTTTTGACAAACTGTTGATCTTGATGCTAAAAAGAGTGACAGATAAAATACTGCCTTGTGGAACACCCTGATCCTGATTGTAATGATCAGACAGGGTAGAACCCACACGGACCTGGAATTGTCTGTCATTTAAAAAGATGGCAATAAATTGAGGCAAACGACCTCGCAAACCAAAGTCATGTAAATCCCTCAAAATACCATGTTTCCAGGTTTTGTCATATGCTTTTTCAAGGTCAAAAACGATAGACACAGCATGTTGTTTATTAATTAGTGCGTTTTTAACAAATGACTCCAGTCGCACTAAGTGATCGACAGTACTTCTGTTTTTACGGAAACCACACTGTATATCTGTGATAAGATTATTTGTTTCCAAGTACCAAACAAGTCGATTATTTATCATGCGTTCCATGGTCTTGCAAACACAGCTAGTTAGTGAAATAGGTCGATAATTGGACGGATCCGTATGATCACGTCCAGGTTTAGGTATTGGTACTACTATGGCGTCACGCCATGACGGAGGAAAGTTACCCGATGTCCAAATATCATCAAAAATATTGAGCAGCGTTTCTAGGCAGGATTCTGGTAAGTGCTTCAGGAGTTGATAATGTATGTTATCAGCTCCTGTAGCAGTGTCATGAGCTTGATCAAGAGCAGTATGGAGTTCATGAATAGAAAACGTTTCATTATAATTCCGCCTTGATGATGGAGGAACATCAGATGGAGTTACAGCTTTTAATATAGTAGGAAAATGGTCACTTCCACAGAGGTCATCGTGGACTGACCATTCGAATTCATTTAATAGTTCGGAATTTGTCAATGACAAGTCGAGAGCAGAATACGTCCCTGTGCCAGGGTGTAAATATGTGTTGGAACCATCATTATAAATACATAAGTCATTGTCAGAACAAAAGTCCTCCAACAATTTACCTCTAGTGTTTGTATTTACACTACCCCAGAGTGGGTTGTGCCCATTTAAATCTCCCATTATAATACAGGGCTTCGGGAGTTGGTCATATAGAGCTTGAAGATCAGTTTTAGTGAACGTCGAAGACGGAGAAATATAAAGAGAGCATAGCGTAAACGCTACGTGTAAGGTAATTCTCACTGCAACAGCCTGCATATTAGTATTAAGTGAAACAGGGCTTTAAATAACGTTTTGTCTGACTAAAACGGATGACCCGCCAGTAGCTCTATCACCCGGAGGTGAAAAAGAATGATATGCATTAAAATGACGAAGGTCAAATGTATCTGTTTGCTTTAAATATGTCTCTTGGAGACATATCGCTGAAGGGGTGAAATCTTGGACTAATAACTGTAATTCATGTAAATTAGTCCTCAATCCTCTGCAGTTCCACTGTACAATATTAGTGGAATAAACTATCTTTTGGGGTGATTTTTTTGGGATCTACCCCGCACTCTTTTGGAGGGCGACAAGCTATGTGCCCTAGAATGGACGTTTTCAGAAACGTCCATGTCTTCAAGAGACCCGTATTTATTAAACAATTGAACTTTATTTTGTGACCCCTTGGGAGCTCTGCCACTTTGTTGTTTTGAAACATCAGGCTTACGCTTAGATTTACCTTTAGCAGTTTGTTGTCTATCAGTTGTAGATTGAGACTCAGTGCGTGACTGCGAAGATGATTTATGATCAGAAGAAGACTTTGATGTTCCAGGAAGTGATTCTTCAGTCTGTGATGACATAGCTGGGTATAGAAGTTGTGGAGAGTCACTGTTGACCCAAGTCAAGGTAGTTTGGCAGCTTGTAGATGACTTTGTTATTTTAGAGCTGCGCACAGATGATGCGTTTGCTACTGTAGCATAACTTTCTGGAAGATCAGATCTCTTCACCAGTTTTTTTGCTTCAGAAAAAGAGATGTTTTGGGTATACTTTATTCTGTTTATTTCCATTTGCTCTCTCCAGATTGGACACTGTTTCGATGAAGATGAATGGTCACCTGAGCAGTTGGTACATTTTTTAAAATCACTGTCACAATCTTCTGTTGTGTGTGTTTTCTCACCATAGTGAGCGCACACACCAGACAATGTGCAGGTATTTACGCCATGCCCATACTTTTGGCACTTGAAGCATCTCAATGGATTTGGAATGTACGTTTCCACTTTGAGTTGACAGTAACCAGCCTTTATTGATGTGGGAGCAGTCGGAGTAGAAAAAGAGAACAAATATGTGTTTGTTTGTTGGATCTCATTGTTTTTCCGGGTAGTGAAACGTTTTACATATAGTACACCTTGTTCCTTCATTTCTGAGGCAATATCAATCTCCAGCATATCAGCAAAAAGGCAGTCTCGGTCTCTCACTATGCCTTTGCTGGTGTTAAGTGTTCGGTGGGCAGAGACTGATACGGGAATGCCGACAAAAGATTTAGTTGACAGATTAGTTGCTTGTTGTCTCTTACTGCATTCAATGAGAAGAGACCCTGAACGCAAACGTCTAACGTTTTTAACATCTCCTGCTATGCCTTGTATGCCTTTTGAAATGGCAAAAGGGTTCAGCTTCAGGGGTGTCTTGTCAACGGTCTCAAGTACTATGTAACGTGGCCAATGGTCAATAGATGTGGAGGGTCTGAGTTCATTAAAATCAGGTTCTGTGTCAAGAGGACGTTTTTTCTTGGTGACAGGGGTTTCGTAAGCCATGGCTAGTGCTTTAAGGTTCATCATCCGAGCTCCCCACCCACCACGGAGTATCACAAGGACAATGCTAATAACAAGTGGGTTTCCAACTTGCAGCACCAAGGATACTCGGATGATATACTCCAGCAGAAGAGTTATAAATAACAAATCCACAAGATTGGCCCATGAGCCACCGCCTTCTGGGCATAAGACTCTAGGCAAAGTTCAAAACATCAGTGTGAAAAATCGTGAACATTTGATATAAACAAATGTACCAAGTCCAAAAGTAAAACATTTGCAAATTAAATGTGTGTAATGACATACAAGTCCATACACAGGGCTTGGCGTGACCAGCCGATTGATAGAATCGGGCCGATTCTACCACCCGTCTAGGTGAAGTAAGGGCCAAAGTGGTGTGTTGAGCAGCAGGAACACGGTTGAGGCTCCTACTGCCCTCAACCACCAGACTACCGTCCTCCACCGACACGGGACGCAACCCACGGCAAACAGGTTGCCCAATTCGGTCACTCCTTGCGACCAGCAATGGGGTGCTATGGACCTAGTTGACCCGGGTCCACACGGGGGTTTTAACGGCTCTTGGCGTGACCCAGCACCCACCACGAGGAGGTGGCCGTTCACGGGTGCCACATATCAGAAGTATTTCACGACGTGCATTGCATTCCGCCATTGTATACACTTACTACTTTCATTGTTGACACACAGACTATCATAACAAGTATGAAGTGTTGGCAGGCTGCCCACATTTCCTGTCACTAATGACATGTCATCTGTATATATGAATAAATAGAGGGTGGGAACTAATATACGGAAATATTTTCAGCTGAAGGATTTCATGAAGTTTCTATTTTCATAAATTCAGCTACAATCCCGGGACAATTACAAATGTCATGCAAAATTGGCTGTCACGTTTTAAAGTTTTTTTCAGTCCTTTGAACGAGATTTGTTCACCCCAAAACAGATAATGGCTTAAAAAAATGGTAAAACTAAGTTGGGTACACGAGTTCCATGTGGTCAACGTCGAGCCTCAAACACAGTCTACCAAAATGGACCTCAGGGTTGGAGAATGACATTCGTTAGGAAATTAAGACAAATTTTGATCAGTGGAACTGCTCACAATGTACAAAGTACACAAGGACTATCCAGACATTCATGAAGCTACGTTGTAAAACTATTCATTTTTGTAGCTGTAGTAGTATAGATCCAGATTGATCATGCATTAATACAAAATAATATAAACGCGTTTTCTTCTTGTTTTAATTTTGGCTAACATTTCCCACAATCGCTAGCAGATGAAGGGATGGTGTAAATCCAACTAGGGTGCATGCAGGTAGCAAAGGTATAGTAAGTCGCAATAGTCCCTAGTGAGTGAGTGATCGAGTGAGTGAGTGAGTTTAGTTTTACACCGCACTCGGCAATATTCCAGCTATATGGCGTCGGTCTGTAAATAATCGAGTTTGGACGAGACAATCCAGTGATCAACAACATGAGCATCGATCTGTGAGTCTGAATACCCGATTCCGTAAGTCGCCTCTTAGGGATGGCCTAAAAGTCGGGCTTGGCTGGGCCACGACGGGCCAAATCTATTACTGGCTGATAAACCCATTAATGAACACCATGGCTACAAATGATTAATGCAACATACACCCTTGATAATCACCCTTGTAATGAAATGGACCGATAGTGGTACCGTCGTCAGAGATCCGTGGTAGTTATGACACAAACATGACCAGACATGAATACTAGTACCTCTGTCTCTGCAGGACCGGGAGCATTATCACTTTCTCTGCCATCATCAAAGCAGTAGTTTGTAGATGTGATTTTTAAAGTTGTTAAGAGTTCTTTCTATTGGCTACTCTTTGTATATGAGTGAGCAGATGAAGATGATGCACCTCTTCTTTATCCTCGTGTCCCGGAGGAGAACTGTGCACTACATCATGGTCTTTCTGAAGATGTTTGAAAAGCTTCCCAGGCCACCAGCAATCAAGTCTGGGTTAGTCAGTCAGTCTCTCAAATTATAACTTCCTCTGTAACTTCACAATTGGAATTAAATTATTCACGCCCAATCACACACATACATATTGCTGAGTTAAAGATGGGACACCCGAAGACTCTTTGACCAGGCCATGCTGGTTGGGCCTGTTGTTGTCGAAAGGCTTGCGTTACGAGCCTCACTTTCGTTGCCAACATGGCCGCAGTGTGAATATGGAGTATAACACACATCCATATTGCAATAATGTCACCTGGTATCACTTTGTTTAGTGAAATGTTATTCCATGTAATGCCAAAACATGCTAAATAACATCGAACATTTGCACCATTCTTATAACATTTGCCAGTTTATGATCGCGTTATTACATAATTATTAAGTTATGAAAATACGATAAAGTTCCCCCAAAGAGCACAGGGTTTGGCTTAACTTACACAGTTTGTGTGGCAAGATCACCTGGTGAAAATTACCTTCAGTCGTACGTAGGGAGCCGTAATGGTCACTAGCAAGCGTTTGAAATATCACAGAGGCGTATTACAGGACACGTGTGACCACGCGGAATACAGGATATGTCGGGTGTATATTCAACACTAACTCGCACACTCACCACTAACCCTCGTATATGGGAACCCCTCCCCACTAACAGCACTCTCAAACGTTATGGCCATAAAACATCATAACGACATATTGACAGTTAGACGACTACATGTGACCATCCAAGGAGTATCATGCCACGCCCAACCCGCCGCGCAGGATTCCCTCCAAAAGTAAATGCAAGCCTCCCACAGCCATCTCACCACCACCTAACCGTTACGTTGGTCTGGTAGGCGTGACGTCACGATCGGCGATGCTGACGTCATAACCTTTGTAGTCGAAAAACACGTCTGTACACAGTACGTGTTGTGATCAGCTAGTGACATCTCATGTTGACAAACGTCAGCTCGGAATTAACAGAAGGGCTATATAACTGAAAAAGGAATGTCAGACATCTACTTTCCCCTAACACACATCAAGTATGTTTACTGTTCTTGAGGGTGTGTGCATACTGGCAACGAAGTATTCCGAAGGATTTAGTTTACAGTACTAAAGACAGCGGTGTTTCACTGACAATTAATACTACTGTATGCCAGGTGACTGACTCGACCGTCGCCATGACGTCATGCGGATAGCTCAGCGCCAGTAAGGCAGACACTAAATGTCTGGTAGCGGGGAGAGTGGTGTAGTTCCAACCACGGACAGCTGTAATTACATTACTGTTACTCCGGCTAGAAAGAGAGCTACAGAGTCGCGCTAAAACTATCCAGACACTTGATGTACTTTCCATGTCTAGTTTAGCATTATTGATTTTCTTGCATTCCATTTTCGTAAGATACAGGGAAATTTTTGCGCATTTTGAGGAGTCATCTTACCTAAATCACATAATTTCAGATTACATTTTCCGTTGATTAGTTATTGGATAGCAACAAGTTAATCAACATATCCTTCAACATTGTGCCCAGGGGAATTGTGCATTGTGGAACCATACGAAGTTTTACAAAAATGATGTCATTAGTTAAATAGTTATGATAAATTTATCTGTCAAATGTGACAAAGATCCACCCCTAACTCACTTCATTAAAATTTATTTATGCCCCACGAACTACATGATACTAACTCCTCCCTCCCCAGAGATGGTGGATACAGATACATACATTGTGGCTATTGTGGGTACGATGGTGGATACAGATACATACATTGTGGCTAGTGTGGGTACGATGGTGGATACAGATACATACATTGTGGCTAGTGTGGGTACGATGGTGGATACAGATACATACATTGTGGCTATTGTGGGTACGATGGTGGATACAGATACATACATTGTGGCTATTGTGGGTACGATGGTGGATACAGATACATACATTGTGGCTAGTGTGGGTACGATGGTGGATACAGATACATACATTGTGGCTATTGTGGGTATGATGGTGGATACAGATACATACATTGTGGCTATTGTGGGTACGATGGTGGATACAGATACATACATTGTGGCTATTGTGGGTATGATGGTGGATACAGATACATACATTGTGGCTAGTGTGGGTACGATGGTGGATACAGATACATACATTGTGGCTATTGTGGGTACGATGGTGGATACAGATACATACATTGTGGCTATTGTGGGTACGATGGTGGATAGAGATACATACATTGTGACTATTGTGGGTATGATGGTGGATACAGATACATACATTGTGGCTATTGTGGGTACGATGGTGGATACAGATACATACATTGTGGCTATTGTGGGTATGATGGTGGATACAGATACATACATTGTGGCTATTGTGGGTACGATGGTGGATACAGATACATACATTGTCGCTAGTGTGGGTGTACTGGTGATACAAATATACACGGCATGCGTTTTCTGTGCTCCATCGGCTGGCACAACAGCTGTTTTCTAAGCTCCGTCAGCTGGCACAACGGTTTTCTGTACAGTGCGCTGGTATACCACATTTAAATCTATATTTCTATATATAAGTGCAGAATATTTGCACATTCTGTACACCCATACCACTGTAGAATATCTGCACATTCTGTACACCTGTATCACTGCAGAATATCTGCACGTTCTGTACACTATATCGGAGTAGAATATCTTCACATCCTGTACACCAATATCGGTGCAGAATACCTGCACATTCATTCAATGGGTGGAGACCATAACAGAGTTATATGCACAACAGCTGTGAGTCCTACTGATAAACCGGATAAAACCTGTTTTGAGATTAACAAAAGGGGCCGCTGCCTGTACACAACTGCTATTATGGATTATGGGGCGGTGAGGTGGACTAGTGGTTAAAGCGCTCACTTGTTACACTGAAACCCCGGGTTTGATTCCCCCATGGGTACAATGTGCAAGCCCATTTCTGGTGTCTGGTGTCACTCAGGTGATATTGCTTGAGTATTGCTAAAAGCGGTATAAAACTAAACTCATTCACTCAATGAACTCATAGATTACGAACGCGCATTAGTGTGTACGGGGCAAAACCTCAGTGTGCATGCAATATGTGTACGGGGCAGAACCTCTGTGTGCATGCAGTATGTGTACGAAGCAGAACCTGTGTGCATGTAGTATGTGTATGGAGCTGAACCTCCGTGTGCATGCAGTATGTGTACGGAGCAGAACCTCTGTATCAATGCAGTATGTGTACGGAGCAGAACCTCTGTGCATGCAGTATGTGTACGGGGAAGAACCTCCGTGTGCATGCAGTATGTGTATGGGGCAGAGTCTCTCGTCTAGCTGTGTCCTGTCCACGTGATATGACACCTAAATGTAAATTCAAACTTTTACGTGAGTTACATAGATGGTTTGGAGAAGAAAACTTCCTATTCAGTCGTGTTGTAATCATGGCAACCAGTTTAATAGATTTCTGTATAACCTCTTTTTCGTAAGTACCTCAGTGACATACACTGACCCAAAAAAGAAACGCATAGCTGAAATCTCATTTTTAAAGTAGATATTTTTCGGAAAATATGGAATGGAATGACAATTAATGTAAATATTAAGTGTTTTTATAGTCAATACAACCAAAACTGACGAACAAACACAACCTCTGGTGATTATTCGCCACACCACAGCACCTTGAAAACGCTTTGTATACTCTGCACGTGGGAAAATCTGAAAGCATTATGCACGTGCAAATGCAGGATCTCAATCTTGATTATGATGGCTATAAAAGGGGACAGGTCCTGTTGCGATTCATTCTTCGAATTTCTTTCTATGTGACGCGAAAAATGCCAAGGTTAAATGAAAAAAACAGAAATAGAGCCATTGGACGTCTGGAAGCTGGGGAAAGTCAGTCATCAGTTGCCAGACGTCTGAATGTGAGGCAGAGCACGATTTCCCGTCTCTGGCAACGATACACGCAACACAACTCGACCAGAGACCGTCCAAGGAGTGGGAGACCAAGGGTGACAACTCCAGCACAAGACCGCTACATCCGGGTGCTTCATCTGCGTAATCGGGCCGTCACTGCTACGTATACCGCTGATCACGTTCCTGGGCTGCGTAGTCTCTCCACAAACCATCAGGAATCGCCTAAGAAAGCATGGAATTCGACCTATGCGACCTCATGCAGGACCTGTTCTGCATCCCCATCAGCGTCGTGCACGTCTTCAGTGGTGCAGGAACGTTCGGGCATGGAACCTCTTGAATTGGAGGAGGATCTGGTTCAGCGATGAGTCACGTTTTCTGCTGTACAGACATGATAGAAGGATGCGTGTTTACAGACGTCGAAATGAGAGATATGCTCGACAGTGCGTTCGTGAGGTCAACAGACACGGTGGTGGAGGTGTAATGATGTGGGGAGACATATCTATGAACGGCAGGACACAGTTGGTGCATGTGCAAGGGAATCTCAATGGTGTACGCTACCGGAATGAAATTCTGAACCGTCATGTTGTTCCTACAATTGACGCTAGAAGGGAAATTTTCCAGCACGACAATGCAAGACCGCACACAGCACGCATTACCACGGATTTCCTTGCCAACAACAACATTACAGTTCTTCCATGGCCCTCAAAATCGCCGGATTTGAACCCAATTGAACATTTATGGGACCAATTGGGTAAACGGTTACGACGTCGACAGCCGCAGCCACAGACACGTCTACAGTTGGTGAATGCGTTGCGAGATGAGTGGAGAAGAATCCCACAAAGGCGGATACGAGGTCTTATACAGTCAATGCCCAGGCCCGTGGTGGTCACACCAGATACTGACTTTCTCACTATGCCATGGAAAATAGAGACGCTTAATACCACTGTGAATGATTGTATATGTCTTGACACACATTTGTTAATACCCGTGTGAATTATCATTGCTCAAGTTCCATTACTTTTTGTGCAATTTCAGTTAATAAATCATCTCTCATAACATTGGATTTTTACCTATGCGTTTCTGTTTTGGGCCAGTGTACATGTAACTTCAATTCCGATAATGAATTTAATTCTGTACTATCACGTCAAAATGTTTAAACCAGTGGAAAGAAGGTTTCTCCTGAAAAGATGTGCATTGAAGAGGTAGATCTGGACAACACGAAAATGTTTTGAAATTACCTCTCTTGAGAAACATTCAGTAAATGTTGTTTGTACATTGTTGTGTTACATTGACTATGTGTTCATGCTCCAAAAGAAATTCACATGGTGGAGTTACCATACAAAACCTCTAATACGAAGTGAAAAATAGTAATCACGTAAAGTCACGTGATCTTTGCAACTTAGGGTGCTAGAGTTAGTCTTGCTACAAAAGCGCCAAAGCAGGCAGATATAGTCAATTATCAACCACCGGCGGTATTGTCAGCTGACGTTTGATTGTTTTGAAAGCAACATTGTAGTACAACATATCGATGATGTTTCCCAACGTAGATTTGTACATTTATCCCTGTGTATGTGTATGTGTATGTGTATGTGTATGTGTATGCGTGGCGTGGCGTGGCGTGGCGTGGCGTGGCGTGGCGTGGCGTGGCGTGGCGTGGCATATAATGTAAATGAATCGTGCTTTGTGTGGGGTCGGGGCTCTATCAACATAAACGTGTCAAGTCTTGTGGCATTAGATTTCACTCTCAGTGCAGCGTTTTCATACCCAACTCTCCACGAAATCTAGTATCTCACTTCACATTACAGCGGGGTAGAACTGGGGTCAAAACTCACTCTCACCGACTCATTTACTCACTCACTGACTCATAAACGCACTCACACGCACACTCTCACTCTCGCACACTCACTCACTCGCACACTCTCACTCACTCGCTCAGTCACTCACCGGGTAGCTCAAAGAGAAATTTTAAAAGAGTTGTGTTACTACCAATAACTAACTAACTGAATGAATAAATATAAGTAAATAAATGAGTATGAAGGGAAATTTGAATGGGAGTCAGAATTAGAGTGTGTTTATTCCAGGGTAAGTGCTGGTGTACCACATTAGACGTAGACACATTACTGTATCTGATTCCGGTACGTTGATAACATAAAAATGTACGTTTTGTTTTCCTCGACGTTGTGTTTTGAATGCTACAGTTGTTGTTTTCGGTGGAAGAGAGTTGGAACAGAAATTGGTTGGTCCGACAAGTGCGAGGTCCGCACGAACGCTTTGAAAAAAAATACCGTCAATACAAGCACTGTTCCATATTTGGTTGCAGCCCTGCCCCGCCCTTCTCTGTACGACTTACCTTGTAATGAAGAGCAGGGTTCTTCCACAGAGTACAGGATCTGTGCTTGATTGCATGTGCACCAGTCCACTAATGACCACGCTACGTAGCATGCCATCATCGTTCCCACGTCGGCTGATGGTCGGCACCGTCGGCTACGCTGAGCCGACATCGGTCCGATGTAAACTAACTTTTTCAAACTGGTGAATCAAACATATAGTCGTCAAAACATAGTCACAATGGTATCACTCAAATATTTACAAGCATTAACGATTCAAATGTTTATGAACAAGTTCATGAAGGTAGAAATGTTACCGCGGGACGTCGGAATGAAGTCACATGCTTACATCATAGTTTTCGCATCTGCCATGTCTTAGTTGAATTTTATTCAGGACGGTACACTGTAATTCTGCAAGAAGACATGGGTCTGGATCATAGATCTAACCTCGGTCTGTTACCTTTACAGTCATTATCACCCAGTTAACCGTTGTTGTTATGTTTATTTACGTTTTGATATTATTCACTCGATTAATGTGTCTTGGTACTCAGAATTCGCGAGGTTTTGAGAAACTTTGCAGCCGTACACGATCTCTTAGATTCGGTGGTGTTAGGCTTTCAACGAAGAACCTTTTGTATATTGTTGTGAATCAGATGTATGGTAGTTTGCAACATATTAATGTTATTTTTTATACAAAAGTTAATTTAGCTATCACTGACAAGCAGTAAGCTCATAACGACAGTTCAAGTCAGGCGGCTATTTCGTTCCGTTTTCGATCTACTGTACTGTAGAAAGCGCATGCAAACGAGCGCAGCACAGCTCAGACGCCAGTGGTACTTATCGTCTGTTAATTTGTTTGCTTTTTTCTGAAATATATATATTTTAAACATTACCACTTACTATCAGATTTTAAGCTATGGAATGTTTGTTCACATCAGTCGGTGGGAAAGGTTGCATCAACCTCTAGCACGAAAATGGAAAATCAAAAGTATGCAAATACCTTGGGTCGACCTGGCTAAAGGCTGTTAGTTACTGGTAGAGTGTAGGTATGTTATTTAAGATGACTGTTCTGGCAGAAATGACCGAAGCATGCTTAATCACCGATTTTTGTAAACGTTGACAAAACTATAAATGTTGATAAAGTGCATGGGTGTCTGGGTCATGGTTGTGAAACATCCCGACGCTATTTTCAGTGAAAGTCTGGATCTATATAATTAAAGTAAAGTGTTTACATTGTGTAAACTTTAATACTGAGGGTAGCATGAAATAATCCCGGATCTGTGAATCAGTCAACGTAAGTACATCTGTTAAGTATCATTGTCTATATGCATGCTGATGGGATTTTGACTTTTTATTGCCAACATTGACTTTCCCTGCACTCAGCTTCTGACCAACAAGGGTGATGGGTTTGTCGATGCCATTGAACGTAACATTGTGTAAACTTTAATATTGAGGGTAGCATAAAATAATCACTGATCTGTGAATCAGTCAACGTAAGTACATCTGTGAAGTATCATTGTCTATATGCATGCTGATGGGATTTTGACTTTTTATTGCCAACATTGACTTTCCCTGCACTCAGCTTCTGACCAACGAGGGTGATGGGTTTGTCGATGCCATTGAACGTGATTTGTACTATCACCAAAGTATTCATCCAATTATTTCCATTGTTTTCTAATCAGTTCTGGTGTCCATCAAACACTTGCATAGAGATAGATGCTCCAAGACTTCAGCAACTGATTAGTGTCTCTGGTTTGACTTAATACACTTACTATCTTTTTCTGTATGGATGGATCAAGGCATGGATCAAGGCAAAACCAAAGAAGAAGATGCTGAAATAATCTCTGAAAGTGTACACGTTTTCAGATAAAACAAATAAAAAGTGTTGATTAGGTGTCTGTCATTCTTTATGTTGTTTGTTTGTTTGTTATGTTTCCTTGTTGAGAGTAACACTGTCTATTGTCCATACACAGGCGACCCTATAAATAGTTTTTCACTGAAAGGTTAAAACCACATCTTGATTAAAACTGTTGTATCGCAACGTTTCCAGAACCATAAACATTCACATGAATAAAACGCTTTTAGGGACCTTTTTGATGGTTACTCATTTTTAGAACCAAACTATCCTGGAACTGTTTCTGGAACCATATGGATTCATGTGAATTTAACGTTTCAAAAACAAGAAATGTTTAAGGGATGTTTGTTTATTTCACATGGTTTTATTATTCTGATATACATATGAACTATTCATTGATACATTGTGGTACATGCTATCAAATATAACAAAATAGGAATTCACCATGGAGAAGTGAAACGAAAAACTAAACTAAAGGGCAAAAGAAACAATACCAAGTCGATATCACTGGTAATACAAAACAAGCCACCATATGTAAAGGAAAGTAAAGTGCATGGGCATGTGTACGCACACACATGCATGCTACCCATACACCTGTTATCAAAATTCTTTTTGGTTTACACAATGGGGGCTTGTCGTTTTGTAAGTTGAGGCGATGTAGAGCCAATGCAGGGCTGATACAGGTCTACTGATGTTTGCCCATGTTTATGTTTTAATTACTAGGGTTTAGGCTTTCACTGTTTATTATTGACTGCCGCATTTATCGATATTCGAGCCGTATGGCTATAGTCTGTAAATAATCAGACCAGACAATGCAGTGATCAAGAGCAATTAAAACATAAATATAGCAATTACAAACCCTTATTTACAGATGGATCCAATGACAGTGGCGCAGTGGCTTGTGCCACTGTCATTGGATCCAGAACAATATCTTCTAGATCACCAGATAATAGTTATATTTTTACAGCAGAAGCGAACGCCATATTAACAGCTCTCAAATATATTCAAAGACACCCTAAACGTAAACAATATATAATCTATTCCGATTCTCTTTCTTGCCTTTAGGCTATTAAAAATACTGCTTGCAAACATCCACCTTTAATAGAAATAATTGAATTGTATAATGATCTTGCTACTGGCCAATACGGCATCGTCTTCTGTTGGTTACCCAGCCATGTAGGCATTTCTGGTAACACATTGGCTGATCTTGCTGCTAAAGCAGCACTCAACAAATCTGTGACACCACTTCTTATTCCTTACAGTGATGACAAAGCCACCATTAGATCTTATATCCGTGATCTGATGCAAAAGAAGTGGGACACCCAAGTGGGTATCAATAAATTACATGAGATAAAACCTTACATTGGTTATACCCACTTGGGTTGTCAGTCCAGATTTGAAGAGATTATTTTACGACGATGTCGCATTGGCCACACTAGATGTACTCATGCGTACCTGTCAAAAGGCAAGGATCCTCCATTTTGTATCCCTTGTGATGAGAGAGTCACGGTCAAGCATATTCTGCTTGACTGTGTTCTATTCTCCATCACAAGAGATAAGTATTTTACAGTTAAAACCATTAAGGATCTTTTTAGCAGCGTTAATTCTCATTTAATCATAGGTTTTCTTAAAAGAAATTGATTTTTGGTTGAATTTTGAATAATATGTTTCTGTAAATAGATGTATTTTAATGACTAGTAGTTGTAACTTGAATTGTTGGTGGCTGTACCCTCAAAGGGTGTTGAAGTATTGTAAAATTATTGTCCTCCTGAGAGGGTACGTAAGTCCACAAACATTCAAAGTAAATTCTAGATTTCCAGGTTTTTAATCGAAGTATAAGTGCTTGTTTTTTTTATTGTATGGCTAGATTTCCGAAATTGCCGACGGCTGAGGGGATGATGTAAATCCAGCTAGGGTCCATGCAGGTAGCAAAGGTACTGTAAGTCCCCATGGTCCCTAGTATGGTGATCTACCTTCAGTTGTTGGCAATCTATAGCCCAGTTTTATATTGTATTGTCCTCTATAGATAAATTGTTTTAGGCATAGCTACTAGTTTTACATTCTTTTCTGTGGTGTTCTAGTTGTTTTACTGTCCTTCGTCGACAGAATTTTATAATACTCATATATTCCATTTTAATGTTACGTTCCCGTCACGATATGGCTGAAATATTGCCGATGTGACGTTAAATTTTAACTCACTCACTCACATAATACACCCAACCTGCTACTTATTTTGACCGCTTTATGTAATGTTTCTTTTTCTTGGTGTTTTTCCAAACCCTCCAGCCATGTGCTTCTGCACACAGGAAGGGGGGGAAGACAGGAAGTGCCTCATTGACTTAGTGGGGAGGTCTCAATATTTTCATCAAATAGATGATGGTAACGGCTTTGACATACATCACAGGGAATGGGGTTTTAAAACAAAAGTAACCAAAAACATCAAAATTTTGTACAGGACACTGATTTAGACTCTTCAGCAGTTTGACTCACTGAACCCGGAATAATACACCGTTTGGTTAATGGGAGTATCTCTGCTGGTTAGTGGTATCACAAAAGTCATGTGTCCAGCCCCCCTCTCAAAACCACCGAACATCCACTGTCCTTTGACCACCTGACACAGTATTTTCACTTACCAAACCTTTCCCAACAATGATACCTGGCCCTCCTATCCTATCCATAGGAATGACTCCACACAATAATTGTACCTGTCATAAGTTGTTTTAAAACCAAGTTGAGAAACCATACTCAGTCTGACGGACGATTCCGACTGATAAAACATTTTCAGTTTCAAGCACTCCATTGCCATTAGCAAACCAACTTCCACCTCGCAAGTATCACCCTAAATTTTGAACTTTTTCTTATCAAGGTCTGTGTAGCTCAATAGGCAGAGAGCAGGAGTCTGAGTTACAGGGTCACGAGTTCGAAATCCTGCTGCAGGGGCACTTGTGAAAATAATATGTGATGTCAAATCATGTTGAAGGTTATTTCCGTCCAAAGCATAAAAATTAAATTATATTCAAATCTGTACATCAATACATATGCAAATCTGAACGATTCCAGTAGTCTTTTCTCTATACACCCTTTGTGCTCCAACATTTCCCTATGTTATTCTTCATGCTTGCTCTGTTCGTAATAATTTCTTGTAATAAGTGATTGTAAATATCTTTGGAGAGGGGTTTTATTAGTAGAAAGTATTTATCCCCATTGCTTTGCACATTGTGAATAAAATATGTTTAAAGATATATTCCTGATCATTTGACTAGTGGGTACTAGTATTTGTGACTATCACTGTACTTTGGGTTTAGCCCTTACTCTGTTTCAATTTTGTATGTCTACATTCATTAAGCCATGCCACATTTAGTGAGTATGGTTTTACGCCGCTTTTAGCAATATTCCAGCAAAAGATAGAAGAGGAGGACATCAGAAATGGATTTCACCTTTTGTACTCATGTCCAGAATCTAACCTGGATCCTCGTCGTGACGGGCGACCGTTTTAACAGGTAAGCTACTCCATCGGCCCCAATGTCAGTTTGAGGCTCGGCAGATGGACAGACAGACAGACAGACATGGGGATTGTGGCATGTCTTGACCGGTGCCGAGATGCATTGGGTGATAAGTATTGCTGAAGAGGCGTTCTGTTGGTCAAAATTGTCTCCCTCCAAATGGGATTTTACAGTGGCCGAGTAACTTACTGTACAATTTTCATGATTAAGCAGATTCATTCTATCACTAGTAGTTAGTTGTTTCATCAATGATAATACATCCCGCAGCTTCAATATTTTGACGTCAAAACCTGGAATCTTTTAGAAGAGCCATAGTCTTCAATTAACTTGATTATCACATGTTTTGGAAAACTGGTTCATAGGAAGTTATGATAGCTAAGAATTAATGATACGAGATATAAATTGGCAAGAGGTCGCTAGCAACGGCCACCATTGTGGTAAGTAGAGTTGTGTCACAGTATGGTGGCTGTGTGGAACTTGGCCTACGGGGTTTGAACCTGGTACAGTCACACCATTCATCTAGTGGTGTAAAGTTTCCCTGATTCTACCCTACAGTCGAGATTATTGAAATGTACTAAGGTATCAGCTGACAATATAGTATTGAGATAGATGGTCACTTACTAACCCGTTTTAGAACAAACATTCATATTGTGCTGCAATCCGTGTTATGAATAACCCTTTTAATTTCTTTGTAACATAAAACCTCTCCCAGTGCCTGAGGGATTAAAAATTTATCTTTTAGATCACCAGTCACTGCCCTGTATCAAGCAAACAAGACGAAATACTCAGTGGGAATGAAACTTCGATATATTCCGGCTGTCAAATCTATTTATAGGCCTCGCCCACAGATACACATGCCAGCCGGCTGGACGTCAGGTAGACACGTGCAAGTCGATTTCAGGGACATCAACTGTCAGAAAATCAGAGCGAGTAGCAAATGTTTGCCAAGTCTGTGAAAACATAACTGACGGCCAGACCATCGGATTTTCTTTTCTTTCAATATCAAATATTTTAGTCCTGTTGCAGAAACTGATGAGGCACCCGTTCGAGTGCCTAGCCTCATATACCGAGAAATCCACAAACAAATAAACTATTTTGAAACAATACCAGACAGACTACGGAAATGAGTACATTCATTAAGGTTTTGTGCTGTTTCCTAGAAACTTACTGATACGTGTTAGGAAGGAATCCGATTAGAAACCCGATTTTTGTATTGGTTAACGTTGTTGAACTCTGCACTCGTCAATATTCCAACGAAATCACCGCCGTCTGTAAATAATCTAGAGTGGGCCAGACAATCCAATGATTAATTGTCCACAATAATGTAGTGAACCATCTATTTTCTTTATAACCTAGCTCTAAAATAAGTGAGGTGGCTTTGTGGTTGGACCATTCATTTGTCATGCCAAAGATTTAAGGCGGTCAACTTCTTTATTGTGAATAGCATGATGTTTTGGAGTGTATGGATGTTCCTATATAACCTGGGTTCACAATCCGGAATGTCCTTGTTATTCACAATATAAAAGTTGACATCCATAAATCTTGCTTTTCTTATAATTCCACTTCAAATTGGCCTGGGAAGATTTGATTCTGGACTTAAGGAAAAAATCCTCAGACTCTTGAAAAGGTAAAACAGTTGCTTGAACAATTATTTGCCCTTGTTTAATTTAAAATTATTTAGAAACATTGGTTTCAATAAAAAATATCTGGATTTGCAAATGAAGATGATAAATATCTAGTCCCCATACAAAGTCCCGTGCTCCAAACGGGAATAGTAGGCCCCAATCAACTGCTTGGTCTTGGATGAAAAATTTGCAAATTTTCATTGCACTAATTTTGTTACAGATGAATATTTCAGACTAATTACGTTAAAGGAAATAGTTGAAATACACATGGTATTTGATGGGCGTTTAGATATTGACTCTGCACCTTGCGGTGAGGAGCAAAGCTCATATTACACTTTCAGGTGACACAGACTGTTTATTTTGAAACTGAACTAGGTAAGAATACAAGGGAGGGTTATGATTGATTTCACTTACAGAAGAATTTAAGGAAATTACAGATCTGGAATTATTGTCAAGGATACGAGAAAAGACTTTGGAAAATTTGTTTGAGTTGTTAATATTTAAGGAAAATAAAAATTTAAAGAAATATGAACAAGCAACATACTGGAATGTATGGAATTGTTTTCAAGAATGCATGACTGTCACTGAAATTGAAATTGATAACAGTCCAAGATGCTTGTACAAGTACTACTTGAGACAAAGAATGTCTGATAATTAGAATTCCCTGAAACATTCTATTGTGATGTAATTGCATTTTGGCAATAAATATTTCTAACTTAACAGAGCCGAATACTCTGCTTCATTTTGGATTTTTAGAAAAAAGACCCTACAAGTTTGAGTTGGGGTTGAATACCAGTGTTAGAATTTAATCAGCATGATTAATTGCTGAAACAGGTTCCTAAGGACATTTTTAGACAAAATGGTGATAAAATTTCTCGTTCGAATCTTGTAATGGTTTGAGATTGATCCAAAACAACAATCTTTGTTGCGTAGTGACTTTTAATATCTTTGTACCAAACTAATGACATCCATTTGCAGCATGTTGCAATCATGCTTGAAATTCAGTGTATACTCTTTTGAAAATAATACATTTTGTTTCGGGTGTCTTTTCAGTGAAAAAATAAAATAACGTTTTCTTTCAAAAAGTGCTGCCATTAACCTTTTCCATCATGACTTCCCTGGCTTTTTGCTTTTACTGTGCACAATACATATATAAGGAGGAACGCGAGTTTGGTTGCTTTAAACCTCGGCCTAGATTTTCGTAGCTCTCTCAGCGCTAAGATGGTCGTAAGTGCCATACATTAAGTGCCATACAGAGAGACTAAAGTCAAGGCTCAGGAGACAAATTAGATGATTGCTGGTAATGGTGCCCAGTGACGTTTCCGCGTGGATTGGAAATGTGCCTGTCTACTGTGTGCCTCCCTCAGACAGGCGAGGGGGTACCCACATGGATCCCTTCCCCTCCCTCACAGCTATATTCCATGGCGGCGATCAGTAAATAAAAGAGTGGACTAGACGATCAGGTGATCAGCAGCTATAGGGATACGATAACAACACTATTATCATTATTGATAATGGACTTGTATATTTATTCATCTAGGTGTGGATATTGCAGTACGTGAACTTACAGGTGAGCGTAACTAATAAGTATGACGGTGAAAGAGACTGATGCATGTGCAAATGTTCTTTCTATGTCATGAATAAATTGGTTGTGTTATTGTCTGTAAAGGTAATAATTGCAAAGCTGATTATGCTGTCTTGTCTCACCCTAAAATCATGTGACCTATCCTTTCATTGTGTGCTCAATATTTTGTGAATATTAATTTACAAATAAAAATTATCTTTAGAGTGACAAGAAAATGTCTTCATGTGGATTGGTTCTAAGAGTAGAAAACTCTTTTATATTACGAATTTTGTAGGCTTGAGCTGAGTTTTACGGTACATATGCATTGTTCAAGCAGTTTAACTACACAGCCAAGTCGTCATTCAGAAACATTTTAAGTAGAAATGAGTTTCTTGAAAACATATATTTTAATTACATTATTGTTTACATACATAATACGTCATAAACATCAAATTCAAAAACAAACAATCCGTAGTATTTCAAAATAAGATTTCTGGTGACGTGGGAAAACAGGAGTAAGAATTCTTGGGAAGTGTTCACTTGCACAAATGTCACCGACCATTCAGACTAATTTGAAGTTTTTGGATCTGAAAGTGAGATCGAGAGCAGACTTTGTTTCGTAGTGGCATAATGGAAATAAATGTTTGAACCATACCATACGAAGGATGGATAGATGAATATTTGACAGAAAATATTCAAGGACCTTTCCCTTGGTAACAATACTCACCCATAGGAGGGTTCATGCCCCTCACGTCGCCCGTTACCCTGTAAAGCACTCGAAACATTTTTTATTATTATTATTTAGAGTTGTAAACTGTTTCTCACTGTCCTCATTAGCGTTAGAGAATTAAGGCTGAGAAGGAGAATTTAGATACTGCACCTTACAAATGACAAAATGCTTCACAAGTATTTCTTGGTTTTAATTAGTTACAACTTAGAGGTATACATGTTAACATTTGAAATAGAGTCTTTTCCAGGTGATGCGGCTGCTGGTTGCCATGGAAACATCCAAGATGGCCACCGCAAATCTGAAAAATGATGAAAACTAGTGAAAGTTTTTCTCTAAAACCAACAAAGATATCTATGAAATTTCAACTTCACAACATAGCTGGGGTTGTGTAGGGTGCAATGACAGAAAGATTGTTTTATAAAAAGACATTAATTTTTAAATTATTTTTGAAAAATTTCATTTTTTGGGGCTGATTTTTACTAACATTTTATTTTTTTAAAAAAAAAAATCAGGCAACAAAAATGAGAAAGTCTCTCTGTTATTGCATAAAGTAATCACTTGTCCATATGTAAACAAAATTTCATTCAAATCGGGCCAATAATAGCTGAGAACTATGTTCACTAAGATCGAAAATGACGTTCATCGAGAAAATAAGGAAATAAGTTTAGTTGTGTTTTTTCCACTTCAGCACAAGATAAACACATTCAAAACCTCAGTTTACTGAAGGATCTAGCCCAAATACATGCAGCAATGCATTTAGAAAGAGAAAAAAGCCTAAAACCCCTGCACCATACGTCAACCCCGCAATTGCCTCAACACACGCTCTCTTTTTTGGGCCTCCCACTTTGCTTTGCGTTCAACCCTGGAGGCTTTGAGGGTTCTTACTTGATCAAGTCTTTCAACAGAAGCTGCTGTTAGTTCATTAGCTTCTATTGCAAGCTTGTTCATCACCTGTGTAATGTGGCAAGTACCCTCATTGAAGGAGGCAATTGCAGATGCGACTGCCCGATGCAACCGCCTCTTGCCAACAAAGACAGTCTTTGGACAGCGGGACCAGATCACAGAATGCAATCATTCATTAGCATTCTGTGTCTTTCCCTTTGTCATCCTCTTAAGGAGGTTTTCATCAGACATTCTTTGATACACAGGGACCATTTGTTCGGCAATATGTGCATCAAGGTAATGTTTGATGTTGTTTTCATGAGAAGGAGGCTCTTGCTCATTGGCAAGTGCTCTGTTGTAAACACACCAGCTGGAGGGGCCATTGGGACACCTACTGTGATGGGGAGCATCATTAGTAGACATACAGTGACACAAACTCGCCCAGATGGCATTCCTCGTACCATCGACGTTACCAACATTGTTACTGGTGGCAAAGCCATAATAATACTGCAGTTTCAAAGCTTTTTCTTTTGTCAGTTTCCCTCTGCCTCTACCACCCAATCTACATTCTTTTGACAAGTTCAGAAGAGCTGTGCCCATCCCTTTATGAGCATGATTAATAAAGTCTTCCTTGTCAATGCTGATGTCCGGTTATTAGGCTGAAGGTCGTTGATAGCCTTGTGGGTTTTGTCGCCATCTGAAAGTATACATGTACATTATACTTTTCCAATGATCGGGACCATAGCCTTTTAGCAGCTTCCACTTCCATGGCATTGGAGCTGCCTTCATAGTTTTGACAACACTGAAGCATGTCCTCCCTCCATACCACTGTCTGAAGTCTGCAGAGTCCTGTTCCAGACTGGTGACATAAAGGGTACATGCGTGACAGTATTTTGACAGGACTTCATAATCAATCACAAGACCTGTCAAAACATCAATGACCGCACCAACACCATAATTGGAAGTGTGGCCTCTCTTCTGCCATGATCCGTCATAACTGACAGTGATGTCCAATGAACATCATCTGAAACAGTCCGTTGTTCAGCATAAGCCTGTTTGATAATTTCCACACTCTCAGTCAAAACATCCTCAGTATTTCAATAACAACTTTGGAAAGAATGTCTTGTTTGCGTTGAAATGTCTTATCGTGGAGACCTTCCATTCCAAAAACCAAACAAAATTTTTTCATTGCAGCATGACCAAGTCCTATCTCTGACAAAAAGAGCATGAACATATCATTCACTTGAAAGGGGTTGTTACCTGCTTGCTTACCTGATCTTGGTGAGGTGTAGTTCTTGGACACACACATCTGACAGTTTTGACAAGTCAGCATAATATTTATAGCATTTCCAAACCTATCAAAATTGTCACTTTTTTCAAAATTCAAAGAACCTTGTTCATGGCATGATGGACACTAAATTTCTTGAAAGAATAAATTCATTTCTCTCATATCAATCAACATCCACTGAGGTTTAGGCTCGTCATTGTCAAGGACATGAGATCGGGCGTTTTCAAAACTTTTAAATTTTGCGAACTTAATGTCACTGCGTGAATTCGATTCAAACGATTTCTCACTTTCAGTGGCTCCAGTGGAAACAATGTCCTCAACAGCGTGGTCCCCAGACGATCCCAAAGCATCTAAGATGTTCAAGCTGTCAGAATGGGGGTTGATCGGGCTGTCAACACTTGTCTGATCGCTGACACCGCATTTTAAACGTGCCTGCCGCAACTGACTTGCCCTGCGCCTCTTATTCTTACCATAGGCGTGTTTTGACCTGGATTTGGTTCTCATTTTTTAATAATTCAAAAATTTTCATTCAAGAATACGTCAAAAACTGTGTTTACCTGTCAATCTCTTCGCTAAGCAGCCGCCATCTTGTATAATTACCGGGAAAGGCCAAAGTTTCGTTGCTATGCCGAATGGTGCATTGCGGGATACGTTTTACCATATAAGGATCGAGCGAAGATTACCAAATGTTGCATTGTGGGAAATTTCGCTTTGCATAATGTTGCATTGTGGGATAGGAAGTTTTCGTTTAAAATCACTACCGCGGGAAAATGACCATATCCTTACATGGACTATCTATATTTAGAAAGTTTTTCACCAGCAACATGGCGGAGACGACGAGCTTTCTAGCGATGTATAACATAAACGGGTTTGTCAGTGTTGGGTGGGCGTTGTCGTAGGTGAAAGTTGGGATATTCTGGGTTTGTTTACGGACACATTTAAATATTATCACACACTTGCTGATGTTTGTACCGGTTTATATTACTTAAAATGACTTTATTTTGAAAACAACATATTGTAACACGAAGTACACGCGATAAATACACGAAAAAAAAAAAAAAATCTCGATTTTGATATTTTGAAGCAAAGTTGTCAATTGAAGGAGCCGTGTCTGGCCTGAACGAGATCGAAAAACACTGATTTTACAGTTCTATACGCAACAAACACAAATAAATAGCCCAATGTGTATTGATTTTAAAGCAAATTGCTCTATAAATACCATACAACCCTAGTACATGTGCTGCAGGAATGGTATTTTCAAGTTTAGACTTGATGCCTTATCATACATGTTACTGACACACTATATTTTTTGCGCTATATTTTGTTGTTTATCACTATGTGCATCGAAATTCCAGAAATATGGCGGTGTTATGCGAGTTATGGAGTCTATACATCGCCTCTTGATATGACATCAAAGCATACGTAATTCAAGGTTAATAAAATTAAGATTTTAAGTGTGAAAAATATAACGGTTTGTTTGGGTTTTTCATTTTTTTTTTTATTGTAAATCAATTTCTTTACATACATACAATACCGTTGTGATATTGTTCATTGATAAAATAAACTAAATGTAATTTAATGATGAAGGCAAAGTAAGCATAGAGTTGATTTTAACTGCTGCAAAACTTGCAGACTGCACCAACGTCGCCTCTCCCTTATTAAGTGTTGCAGCGAGAAGCGGAAGACATCTGCATTTCATGTTTTGGATCACGCCGTTTCCGTTTCGGCAATGCTGTAATAAGGATGTTGAGCAATCACGCATGCACCAATCTAAAATGTAGAGTTGGTGATCTTGATTTTTCTTCACAGGTTGTGATTACTTCAGTTTTCCAGATTATACAGTCATGAATTGCGTTTCCAACATTCCCAGTAAATATTATAAGTACTTTTATTCATATTACGGCAGTCACTGCTTTTTAAATTTATTTTCGTGACAACAAAAAACCATGCAAAAACCTGAAGATGATGTCATAAGATCTGTTGACAAACATTTATTGTCAGATAACCACATCATTACTCTTAGATCTACCGTAATTTCCAGCATTCAGACAAGATATATAGCAAATAGGTACGACCTAAGTGTGTTCATCTTGTCCCATATTTAAATTACAATGATGGAAAAATCATAGCACCATATTCATGAAACACATAACATTATCGAATGCTGCATCAAAATATATTTAACCTGTCTTCTGTCAGTTAAGACACAAGTTAAAACACTGAAACTGCTAATGAAACAATGATGGTTTGTTAAACAACTTTTTTTTATTTTGTAGACAAAATATTATGACAATATTCTGCAGAGTCGGGGTGTTTACTTTGGGCGTTGGTGTGAGTAATTTACGATTATGTGATTTTGAGTTCAATTCATTGGGGAGATTTTGACTCAAATGGATTGTAATGACTGTAGCTTGCCCTGGATCACATTTTCATAGGGTTCATAAAAATGTCGCAGCTCTGTAAGAAAATAAGGGATTTCATTTTGCAAGGTATCAAACTGTAGGCATTTGAGTGTGAAACAATTTTGCCTCATATTATTTATATGTAAAAATAAATAATTACCTCACAATTACAACACAGAGACAGGCATTACTACAATATCCCACTAGCGCCAAATTCGGGCGTCAACATTTCACAGTAACTAGTGA
Organism: Haliotis asinina; assembly: GCF_037392515.1. Classification (NCBI taxonomy): domain Eukaryota; kingdom Metazoa; phylum Mollusca; class Gastropoda; order Lepetellida; family Haliotidae; genus Haliotis; species Haliotis asinina. Next base: position 460,277 of record NW_027133896.1, read on the forward strand.
GTCAGTTTCACATCACAATATTCTCAGCAATATTCCAGTTATATGACGGCACTCTGTAAATAATCGAGTCTGGACCAGAAAATCCAGTGATCTTCAGCAGGAGCATCGATCTGCGCAATTGAGAACCGATAACATGTTGACGTCAACCAAGTCAGCGAGCCTGACCACCCGATCCTGTTAGTAGCTCTTACCACAAGCATATAGCCACCTTCTGCGACAAGTATATGTTGCTGTAGGCCTATGCTACCCCGGACCTTCACGGGCTCAGTAACAAACTTGTTGACTTTCTAAGTAATCCTATCACAAACACACTGTAATGGACCGTTCAGCTGGTGTCTTTTCTTAACATTACAAGAAAAGATGGCCACGGGGACTGTCCGGGAAGTCGAAGACCACCAGTTTTGCCCATGAGCCAATTATTATTATCATTATAATAATCATTTGTCCTTCGCCGTCAATATTCCTCTGTGTGTATTTCTGATTGTTGCTTAGTTGCAAAATGAGGGAAGAAGGTGAGGTGTGAGGGATGGGGAGTGATGCTCTCAATCAGGAATACAAGATTGTCTTTCTGTGTCTGAAAAATTGCGGGGTGGGACATCGTCGAAAATCCAGGTTCAAATCCCCCATCTCAGGTGTCCCCTTGTTTGAATATCCCTACGGCGTTGAAAACCAGAGACTGACTGAGAAACTCTGCAGGAGATGAATTTACATAATACAGTAAGGAATATTGGGACATGTATAAGCCTACACATGTAGTGTGAAACCCACCACAAAATATGCAATTAAAGTACACTGAAATATGAAAACTGAAAGACCTCTTTTTCCGCCTTCCAGTTACATGGGCCTCCATACAATACTGTCATCAGTTGCTAAGAACTTTGTTCACTATGATTAAACTTAATGAAAAAATAGCTGCTCACTCTTTCAAGAAATGTTTTTGCTCATGAAATTATTGATGCAAGAGTGACATTAAAATTCCAAACATTTAAAACGCAAAATAGTCTTTAATATTTCAACACTTTTAGAAGTTGTGAGACATTCACACTATATTTGTAGACATGGCACGTGTTCAGAATATTATTTTTAAACAGGACCAAATTTAATTAGATGTGTTCTCATCTGACATTTCTTGAACGTTTTAATAACATTTTAACCACATTTTGAACGTTTGTGACATATATAAAATTCTTCGAAAACCTATTCCTTAATATTTAACAAAGACTATTTTACAACCTTACGAAAATATTTGGAAAATGAGATTTTTATGACATTAACTGGGAGGAGTACTTTTGAAAGTGATGAGGTTTAATTAACAGTGATTAATTGTAAATAAACATGTTGAATTTATAACAAACAGCGATATCTGGGACGCTGCGAGAGACCCAACTTACAATATTAGACATAGGCACGGTCACGCCACTGCACCAGAATAAACAACATGAACCCTCAGCCGATCAGAACCCCGTGACGTCAGAACAGGCGATGATGACGTCATGACATTTGTACTCGAACTCTGACCTTGGTGCGGTGGCAATTAGAGTGTCACTTGATGTGACCACATTTCAGTGGACTTCTGCCAGGAAACTTGTAAATTTTAGACGGTGGTTTCTACCCAGTGTGTCTGTGTATGTTATACAATTTGGATTTGAAGAACTGCCATAATTTTTCTCCTTTATTTCGAGTATTAATGTAGGCACGGGGTGATCTTTAAAGGGAGCCGACACTAAACAAGAGTTATATAACGCTGAACGTTCGATCTACCAAGTCACGTGACCAGCGCCATACTTGAGAAACCAGCGAGGGGGCCACAGTCAGGTGATAACAAGTTTGACAACAAGACACGTCTCATGTGGATAGGATCAAAAAAGAGATCGAAAATGAAACTATGTTCAGACTTTTAATCTAAACTGGAACCAAGGTGGCTTCAGCCTCCTTTGAATTACTTTTTCTCCAGATTTAGATGGTAGATATAAATTATAAAGAAAAGGTAAGAGGTTGTGAAACTTAATGTCCATATGGCCCACACGTAATCTTACTGCCTTTGGAAGAAATACCATTTTGAAATCACTGATTATTCCCAAGTTAAATCGTTTGATTAGTGTTCTTCCTGACAAAGATTCGGAAGTTATAAATAAATTCCAGCAAAAATGCTTCAAATTTATCTGGTACAATATACATGACAAAATGAAGAGAAGACAAGCAATCTGCAACAAACAAGATGGACTTTTACTATGCCAAATATAAAACCATGAAAGCAAGCACAAAAGTTATCTATAGAATATTTCTCAGACACGAGTCAAATTGGTGTCATCTCTTCATGTATAATCTCCCAAAGCTTAGTGCTGGCAATGTGTTTTCATTATAATTGTCAATATTTGAAAGAGGAGTGCCTCCCACTGATCCACAATAGATATTATGGAGATGTTTTAGCTGCATGATTGCATTTTATATCTCAAAACCATTCTAACCATGACATATATGATATACGTTCAGAAAGTCTATGGTGTACACAACAAAAACATTTATGTTGGAGGTAAACCAATGTTTTATAAGCAATGGTTTGACAAAAGGGTGCGATGTATTAACGACCTACTTGATTCTAGCAACAAAATACACCCTTTCGAATACTTTGTAAGACTTGTTAACCTAAAAACGGACTTAGATCATTAAAGCTCTATTTCAACATACCTTTGACAACTTGTCCAAGATACCATATCCTACTCTACCAGTAAACACCTCCGACGCTTTTTACAAAATATTATTGACAGACGCTACTACAAAAAATGTACATCGCCAAAAATGGGAGCAAAATATTTTAACTAATGAAGGGCTATCCCATGACTGGGAAAACTTAAATAAGATACCTTTCAGATGTACCAATGGCACTAAATTACAGTGGTTCCAATATAGAATCATACATCACATCTTGCCGACAAATGCACTATCTAAATTTGATATGACGTAAAATATTAACTCACTGACTCTAAATTTGATTATGTAAACAATTCAAAATGCAGCTTTTGTCAACATGAAAGTGAGTCACCTGATCACATTTTCTGGTCTTGTAACAACATAACACATATCTGGCAAAAAACTTGAAGTCTGGCTTAAATGTAAAGCACATGTCAATATTAAAATACCAAAAAGACATGTACTATTTGGTTTTCCCGAATAATGATCGCAGATTTTAAAAAAGTTCCACATTATCAAGGTTTACAGAATGAACAAAGGAACTACTATCTGATAACAAAATGTTCTTCCCTATTGGAGTGTAATATAAACACCTTCTATAAGTTTTGATCGTCATGTCACGGACTGTTTATTTCATGTGCACAACTTCTTTTTTCTGAATTTGGATATTCATTGTTACTTATTGTCTCTGCCAATATTTCCCTGGGTCTGTTAACCCTGATGTCGAATTGTTATCTTTTTTTCCTTTAAAGACTGTAAAATATATGAAAAACAATAAAAATTAAAAAGAAGTTTGAGAATTCATTTCACAAGGTGCGTGAGTGAATTTTGCTTTGTGCCACACTCAGCAACATTCCAGCCATATGGCGATTGACTGAAAATATTTAACTGAGTGTGGACCAGACAATCCAGTGATCAACAGGAAGATCATGGATCTGCGCATGAGAACCAATGACGTGTCAACAACTGTCAAAGTAAACGAGTCGTACCAACCGATCCCGTTAATCGCTTATTACGACAAGCAGGGGTTACTGAAACTCAATATTCTACCCTGACCTTCACGGGTCTCAAACTATGCAGTACTAGATGACATCTTTGTTTTTTGTTGCAGTGAGCTCCGTCTTTTGATGAAAACTCGCGTTCCTCTGTATATTGAGTGCTACCACGTACCTTTGTGCTATCAGTAGTCTTGAAAGAGCAGAAACCATTTTCTTATGGATGGATAATATTCCTGGACAAACCGGCGTAGGAAATAAGCCATAAGCGTTAAGGAAGCAAATGACAGTGACTCTAAAGATATGTTATGCACAGCATGAAACCAGCTATTGCTCAGTGGGAAAAAGTAGAAACAGTTGGGCTCACACTGAAGAATTCAGGCAGTCGTGTGCAAGTGAGTGTGCTTGTTTGTTTGTTTAAAACTATATGACAGCGTCTGTTCATAATAGAGTCTGGACCAGACAATCCACTGATCAACAGCATAATCTACTCTACCGGGATTTGATGAGACGTGTGTGCCAAATCAGCGCGCCTGGCTGCCTAGTCGTTGTACACTTGCCTTGTACATGCGCGGATTTACAAAGACCAATTCTTATTCAGATCTCTCCAGGCATGTAAACAACGCAGTACTAATTATAAGTCAACAATTATACTGCATGTCTCTCATCTAGATCAACTGCATGTAACTTCAGCTGAAATCCCTGCTAAAAGTGTTGTCACAGAATTCTATTGCTCCATCTGTGTGTGTAATAGCAAATTATGTTTTGCCTCTATCGATAGCTTAGATATGGAATGAGCCTGTAGATATTCTTCACGAGGGTTTAATAATGACATCAAGAGTTGCTTTCACAGAAATATTTCTGGTATTGCTTCCAGAAACCGAAAACATCAGTACTGTAACTGAGAAAGGTGGCCAAAAGAACATGCATGCATAACAGTTCTGTCAGGGTGGACAATTAATGGAAAGCTGAGTTGATGAAGTCTGCAGGGGTTTTTTTTGTATTTCCGCCTTATGTTCTCGCCAATCTTGGGTCCGAGTTACTTGAAACGGACCAGTTCTACAGTTGTAGGGTTCTGACCACCCTGATTGCAATGTAAACAAAAAATATGACATATTTATCGATTGGTTCAAAAGGTGACTCGCTCTTGGGTGTTTAGCACTGAAATGGACCTTGTGATGATCGCTACCCCGCACACTTTCATACCAGTCGATAAAATCTAATGACGTGACAGTGCCGAGTGTAAGCAAGAAGAGAAAGATATGGGTCTTGCCGCAAGCTCTCTTCCATGTAATAGAGGATCACGATCAATTCCATCTTTCAAGAGATAAAGTTTATTGCTTAATGGTTTCATTGTACTTTTTATTGTTCCTGACTTTGAACAGTGTTAAAGTAACAGGAATGTTGAACCCATACTGGATATTTTTCGCAGGGTAAAGAAAATATGTGAAATTTCCAGAATTAGAATCATAATTAATAAAAACTATCTCTTAAATAAACTAAGAGTTCATGCTTTGGTCTTAATAAGATCTATAGTTCTAAAGTTGTGTGCTTCAATGTGCACTGAGAGGGAGCCGTTCATGCTGTGTTTTGTGGTAGAGGGAAATGTCGTCCAATGAAATATTGTAATACAGTTGTGCTAAATTCAAGGGCACTGGTATTCATGCATCGATATGGCAAAGATACTTCCTGTCTTTCTGTCTGCTTGGGACCAGTCATCGGAACACTTATGATCTTACAAATTATTCATCAACGACAGCTAGAGTCTCTACCATGCACGAAGCAAAGAGATAATTGACATCAATATAAGGGAGATAATCTGTAATGTATGGGATGTTACCTGTCGTTTCACACTGTTTGATCCACTCCAACGAATCGCATTTTCTCACTTCATATAAAGAACCAAGCTCAAGAGTTGGTTCTTTTCAATACGACATCAAAACAATGTGTTGAAATGCTGTAATAATGCTAAACATGACATTCTGAATGTCTTAAAATCTGTTAGCAAAGTAATGCCTACTGTCACTTAAAGGTTGCAAAAAGAGAAAGTGTAATTTCATTTGTAACACCTTTTAAATTTGATACTAAAAGTTGATAAATAAAGTGTCACTTTCTGCTACATACTAACCAAAGGTGTGTTAAAGTTTCTGCATGTTTTGAATGTTTACATAAGAGGGAATGAATTATTTTTCTTTTTTGACTTTTCATATTTTTTTTTTATTATTTCATTAATAAGTGATCTTTCTGAAACGTCACAGGTAATCGTGGAGTCACTAAGAATGTGGCCAAATGCTTCCAAAGATACGCCAAATGGATGATATATGGCCATACTGTTGTCTGGCGTGTTTTTTTTTTATTTGAAAATCACCAATATTTTAATACTGTTTTTAATCATTACCGATTTATATAGGCTTGAAAAGTGTTTTGAAACATGCTTATTATTTTATCTGTGTCAGAAACACTTTGAATTTGACAGATAGAGTGAGCTTTAACTGAGTTGCTGTTTCACTGATTGAGCCCAAAGGTAATTCCGTTTGAAGAATGAATTGCTTTTTTAGTGACGGTATTGTTAGATTTGTACAAACGTTTCAGGGTAGGTGAAAACTATTGAGGAATAAAACAGGCGTTGATCCAAGGTTTCTTTGCAGATGCTGGGCCAACGTTGACCGGCAGCTACCTGGACCTGCAGATCTTAAAAGCCGCTAGCCCTGACTAAACTCTCTTAGAACTCATTAAAAATGAGTCAACATGTCATCAAAAGTATTTAAACGTTGCACAAATGTTATGCAAGAATGTGTTTCAGGGAATATTGTCAGTTGTAAAGAGATTGTTACACAATTATGCTGAAAATGTGTTTGAAATGTTTTCAAAATGTTATTCAAAAACGTCATGGTTTGATATGTTTTAAACTATTTCACAACATAATAGTAAATGTTTTGAAAACGCTGCAGAAATGTTATCCAAGAGCATGTGTAATGAAATATTGTCATTTTGAAAAACACTGTGGACACGGTTGTGCTAAATCATACAAACAGTGTCTGAAGTAGCCACTGGCCCGGTAGCCCACGTGACTAGTAAAAATCCATTCGGTCCAGTGGATCTGTACAGTCATTGGCCCGACTGGCAAGTCAATGTTCGTGGGATTATTTTATGAATATATCACTCTCTAGCTCCTTCCTGTTACTTTATTATAATACATGCACATTTAAACCATGCAAGATAATGGCCTTATGAAAATGTTCATCATTTAAGCAGATATGTTAATGACGACACGCGTGCTACTTTCAAATGTCGGAGTATTCTGTAGTCTACTAATTTTCCGGCATAGCTATCCCGACTGGTTTGCAATATCTGGAAACTATTTCGCACTCTGCATACAACAAATGTGCAAACATCTAAAAACTGCTGAAAATGTTTTTAAAATGTTATTAAAAAACGTCATGCTATAACATGAGTAAAATGGGGTTTTTTTTATCGTTGCAGAAATATTATGCAAGAATATGTTCCATGAAATTTAGTCATGACGTTGCAAAAACATTGTGGATACATTTATGCAGAAAATCTTTTTGAAACATTTAAAAAACGTTATTTAAAAACATCATGGTATAACATGTTTTAAACTAACTATTTCACAACACATTAGAAATGTTACGCAAGATCATGTCAATTAAAATATTGTCATCACGCTTTGAAAACATTGTGGGTACATTTATCTCAAGTCATACAAGTAATGGGTAAATTACTGAAAGTGTTTTGCAAATGGTAATCAAAAACATCATGGTACGACATCCCTGAAACTATTTCATAGCATTTCATTGAAATGTGTTTTTTTACGTTGCAGGAATGTTGTGCAAGAACAGGTTTAAAGAACGTTACCAGAATGTTTTGATTAAAAAAAAGTCCAAGCCAAATCCATCAACCGTACCTACTCATGAAATCTGGGACACATTTATCTATCTATCATAAATGAAAACAAACTGTTTTCCATATAGGGAGATATTACTTGCGTAAGATCATACAGTACCTCTTAGGAGATATCGTTTTCACAGTAGAATTTGCACAATGCCCTCACAATGCTGTGACGTCATAACTTGATGACGGCGTATGGTTGTAAAATGTTCAGAGATGTAAAATATTCTATGAAAACTAACAAAGAGTCATTACTGATGATAGTATACTCATGACAAAACCTTCGGTTACATGTTACTTTATCAACTCGTGTTGATATAACTGACATGAGTAGATATACTAGAGGGATTCCCTACATAACACAAATGCTGTCTAAATCTCAGAAAAAAAATACAGAAAATGTTTTGAAATGTTTTCAAAATGTTATTCGAAACTATTTCACAAGATATTAGTGAAATGTTTTAAAACGCTGTAGAGATGTTAGTCAAGAATATTTTAATGAAACATTGTGATCACATCTTGAAAACTTGTTATGTCCCAACAGTGCTATTAGGTTCAACTTTCCACGCAAGTTTAAATGATTCTAACTGTCATATTCTGGTGGTTCTACTGTCCTTCATCGACAGATTTTGATAATATACATGTATTACTATCCTATCTCAACAATGTTCTCGTCACGATATGGCTGCACCATTGGCGATGTACGTGACTCTAAATATCAACTTACTCACTCATTTAATGTGAGAAAAGAACATTGTTTTCATATCTCACTTTTCCCGCACGCTTTGGAAATTTCCGTCCTGATACGGTACATTGAAATATCCTTATAGCTCTGTACACTCCGTTTCAGGTCAGCTTAACTTTCAATCAAAAGGAGTTTCCAATATATATATATATATATATATATATATATATATATATATATATATATATATATATATACATAGTACATTGAAATAGCCGTATAGCCCTGTACACCCCGTTTCAGGTCAGCTTAACTTTCAATCAAAAGGAGTTTCCAAAAAATACATATATGTTTATTTTTTTTAAAAATCCAGAACATTCATCTACCTGCTAAAGTAAGTTTAGACAAGGAACAGATTATTTGAATACTGTTTTTAAGGTCACATATATGATGGTAATACTTTATTACCCATGTAGGAATTCATCTTACATCTGTCCACTTTATCCTAAGGCCATTTGGTTACCGATGCCAAGGCTGTTATGTCATTATTATAATTAGGGGTATTAGTATATTACAGAAAGGACCCCGTGCATACGTATGGATTCTGCCTGAAAAAAAACAAAACAAAACAAAACCGGCATTTGTTTTCAGTTGCATATTAAGCATAACAGAACGACAGCAGGATGAACTATAACGACATCAAGAGGAATTCTGCAGCCGCATATACATAGTGTTTTTTTCCTCGTTGTAATCTCCCAAAGTAGAACGCACGTGTGGCGCCAATATTGGCAAATCTACCCCACTTTCGCCATCGCCTTTTTTTTTGACGATAGCCCAGCAAGGGGTGATACCAGTCGGCCGATAGTTTTCAAACTCTACGGCCAGCCACACACATAAATATATTTTCAGTCATCCAAATAATGATCATATCAATTTGCATGTATTCAGCCCATGGACTTCCCGCGCTCCTAATCTCTCTAAAGGAGCACTGACGAGGAGCAATTTCCGTGGACTGGTTTAAACTTTTGTTACTGTTTTTCTCCCGTGAGTAACCGGATGATATCCCAGGATTCGTGACCTTTGCTGCGCAGGCCGCATGCGAAATTGAGAGTTTAATTATCAGACAGATCAACTAAGGTGAAGACATTTTTACTTTATTACAAATGTATTATGAAAACAAATGAAACACTTTGAAGGTTAATCATGTGCCAGTGGTAGAAATGGTAAAAAAAACTATGAGGACGGAAAAATAGCGAAGCCAATGTACGTCTCTATATTTTGTCTCACAACAGGCAGTCTTGCAGATTAGATTAGAAACGATTCAGTCATAACCACCTGGACCCTCTATATGTCAGTTTCCCCGACTTTCCACCCCATCTGAAACACACTTAATATTTCTTTTCAATACTCTAGAAATGAAATTAGTTATTGAAAAGTAGGCTGAAAGAAGGTATTCAAATACTGTGTCAAATCTGAAAAAAAAAATTAGTCTAGACCGATCTGCTTTTCTGTTTTAGTAAGGTTAAGAAATGGTTAAACATTCTGCTACTGTGAGACACACTATCGCTAGCACAGGCCGCCTGGTTCATGTCCGCTCGGGGTTTTACAGATGAACTCGTAGCATATTGCTTTTTTTATATAGTGTTGCCTCTGCTAAACAGGAGAGAAACACTGGCGAAATTAAAGATAAATATTAGACCTCGCTAGCCAAGATACACAATCTTGTGAGCACGAAATTATCCTTTTTCAGTGAAACACAATGTAATGAAAGCATAATCGAAACATTAATTGAAAAAGAGTAATTAAACAGCACTTTTTAAAATGCTAAGGTTATTATGTCATATTATAACGACACTGTTCTGTTGTGAAATGATATAGCTTATTGTCATATATATTTGCATATACATTTGCTACATCAGGCCCCGATTTCCCGAAAGAAACTTCATTTTTTACTCAAATTTCAAACTAAGTTTGACAATTTGAAACTGCTTTATTTTTAACTCAAATTCATTTTTTAAAATACATAATGCCCAAACACCTGAATCTATTTAGTCACAAAAATCAAACTGACTACTATTTTCGAGGTTAATATCAATTTCAGTGAATTCAGAGAAATGTATTTTATCAATTTTTTGTAAAAACTGGAACTTAAGTCAAAATTCAGACTTCAGTTTGTTTCGAGAAACTGGGGCCACCTCAATGGAAATGCAATGCAATGCAGTAATGCAAGTTTCATGTAGCAAGCTGGGATTGTTATCAGACCTCTCATGCCCATGGGACAATGCTATGCCTGCAGGTCAACTCTCCTGACTGGACTGGATGGTAACCATGTTAACTGGAACAGAAGTCTAAATGTTTTGTTGTATTTTTTATTTTCTCATGACAGTGCATCGAAAATGATTTGTACTTTTTATGGAGATGCCATCGAAATACCATAAACATAAAATTACGAAACATGTCTTAAGCATCACAATATCAAGTGAGCGAAACACTTTGATATTTTCAGAATATATTACTACAATATTTACAAAATAGAATCAAAATAGATTATGGAATTGTTACGAAATGGTTTTGGGTATGTTTCTAAAACTTTTCTGGAACCATACAAAATCACGTGAATGAAACATTTTTATAACCATTTCAAACACATTTCAGGAAAACGTTTTAAACAACTTGTGGTTATACGTTCTTGAAAATATTTCTAAAACATTTCTGGAACCACTCAAAATCACATACACAAAACATTTTTTTAAACATTTAAAAAAATTTGTGGTTGAACGTTTTTGAAAATGTTTCTAAAACAGTTCTGGAACCATACAAAATCACGTGAATTAAACATTTGTTGAAAGATTTTAAAAACATGTCAGGAAAACGTTTTACAATCCTTATGGTTAAACGTTTTTGAAATTGTTTCTAAAACATTTCGGGAACCATTCAAAATCACGTGAATAAAACACTTTAACAAATGTTTTTGCTACATTTCATGAAATGTTTTGCGGATGTTTTTAAAACATTCTTGTGTTAACTGGAGGAACATCACCTGTGTTCACAAGAGTTGAAACAATGGAGTAATGGTGTTTGGACACAGGGAAACAGTTTTCAATACCAGTTTCAAACGCCTTCAGGCCCTGGAGCTGTATTAGATTTGGACTTTTTGTAACACTTTTCAGGCAATCTGGTGAGATGTAACAGACAAACGACCTAGTTACTTTCTCATGCATTGCATGGACATAATCACCGACCCATGGTGCCTCCAGGTTACAGTTGCCAGGTATAGACCACAACTGTTTCCAGAACCTTTCATTGGCATCCATGGGAGGCCGTTTATCATGCTCATCTACTCCACCTGTCTTGAGTTGCCTGTAAAATCGCTTTTCATTATTTCTAAAGAGTTAATTTTGTTTGATAAATTTGTTTTTTCTTTCTTTCAGTTCAAACATTTATTTTTGCCTTAAGGTAATCATGACTTTGGAGAAGTACCTTTTCTTTTGTTGTGTTGTATTGTAGTTTGAATCTTCTCCATTTTGCCTTTGGCCGTTTGACATTTGACTAACTGATGATCTTATTTAAAGGCACAGCTCTATCCGTGAAATTATTCCTCTACTTTCAATAAGTTTTACAAGAAACCGAATTTTCTTTGGTCTTTTGTTGTTATTACTGGAGGGTTTGTTTTTAGAAACTGAGCGAAGTTCCTCCAAAGGTAGCGGCAGTATAGACACCGCAATGAAAGTCCGCTGAAAGTTTCAGAGAGAAAATTTCATTAAGTAAACCAATTTCGTTTTTGGAAATAGACACGTTTAGTTGTTTATTTGGCCTCCGTTTCTCTGAAGGTAAATCACATATTTTCCTCCTAAATAGAATTGAACAAAATATAAACAGGATTTTCGAAAAGGTCTGCAACTGATGAAGAGGAAGAGTGAGGGTCCAAAATTTCGGGGCCAATTGGCTCTTTCTCGGAAGAGTTTCCGTCAGCAAGTTGAAAGAGGTTTACGGGGACGTCCATCAGAATTTTTGGGTCTGCTGCCACTTGACCATTTTGCTCTTGCAAAGGTTCCTGACGGGTACCAGTTGTGGGTTGAACTGGCTCACGGGGCATTAGACGTTTTAGCCGTCGGAGTTGGTCTCGGAGATTTTTGCTCCGCCAGGTAAGCATACATGGGCATGGCATTGTCCCAATGCAGCTTAAGCGACTTGCCATTAATACGTGGATTATCAGGACATCCAGTCGCTATCGCACACTGAAGTAGTGTGGATTTGAGATGTTTTGACCTAAATATTCTTGGCAAGTCCCATCTTCAGTAAGGTTGGTTTGACTACCGGAGGAAGGCTGACCGGGCTGCGGAGTTGAAAGATTAAAGTCTTCTTGGCTTTTTAGTAACCCAGAGAAAAACCAGCTTCGGGGGGTTCAGTTAAGGGAATAAAATTCCCCTATCAATGCCCACCACGGAGAGACGAACATCATAAGGCCTTTTTCATTATTATATGGCGGCGATCTGTAAATAGTCGAGAGTGGTCCAGACAATCTAGTGATCAACAGCATGAGCTACGATCTAAACAATTGCGATGCGATATCAATACTATTATTTTCATTATTATAACTGATATTGATATTATTGTTATTCCCTTAGGTATGAATATTGCAACTCCGAGTTACAGGTGGGCACTAAAATGTTTGACGTTGATAGAGACTGATTGCACATGCAAATCCTCTTTCTACACCCTGACCAAACGAAAAAAAATGATTGTCTGTAAAGGTAACAATTGCATAGCTGATTGCACTGTCCCATCTCCTCCTAAAGTTATGTGATATATCATTTACATTGTATGATTAAGCTTAAACAATTAACTGTAAACCTGCAGACTGCACCAACGTCCCGTCTCCCTTATCAGGCCTTTGTCCACGAAAAATGGGAGACAGGCGCATTTTCATGTTTTTGATCACACCATTCCATTTGGACGATGCTGTAATCAGGATACTGGGCAATTTCGCATTTACCAAGCTAAAATAAATATTTGGCGATCTTGATTTTTCTTCTCTATTAAAGGTTACTTCAAATCTCCACATCATCCCAAAATTGATTGGTTTTATTATTACATTCCCAATAAACATTACAAATACCTTAAATTTAATTACAATAGAAGCTTCATGTGTCACTGTTTAGTAAATTTACTGTCATGTCAAAACAATTCCATGCAAACACCTGTAGAAAATGTCATAAGCTTAAGGTCTGTTGACATTTATGGTCAGACAGCCATATGACTACTTTAAATCTTACTGTATTTTCCAGTATTCAGGCAAGAGTACAGAAATGTGTTTCTCCTATTCCATTTTTAAATTACAATGATTGAAAAGTCATAGAACCATTTTTCATCAAACACAGTGATAGAGGTATATTCTTACAGTGTACAGGAAAAGAAAGAGCTCGCGTGTAAACATCAAAACAGCTCGGCAAACCACAACATCCGGTTTTAATAAACAGAGTTGCGCAGTGGGAAAAGGCTATAAATAGAAAAGCACATGGTGTGTGTGTTTGTAAACAATCCCTGTTTGCGTGGATACAGAAATCGTCAGTTCTCGTTAACACTGGATGTACATCAGAGTTTTGCACCTTTGACTCAGCCATGGCATGTTCATTAATGAACAATTCTCATGACCATTAGTAGCCCTTTGGAATCTCAATAATAACTGTTGTGAAGAAATATATATAAACAAACTTTAAATAACACCATGTTGATCAACACCAGACATGCCATGATCTGTGCTCCTGCTTACACAAAGGCGTTTTCTTCTTAACAGTGGCGAGTCCTGGGGTAATGAACAATGATAAGTTGTTTGCTTTGTCCTTCCCATATCCAGAAGAAATCTCTACTGAAGGCAGAATCGAAGCTTTAATTATGACAATATAGTGAGTACGTGCTTCAGCAACAGTACCATTGTACAGTGTTGTTTGTAAACAATAGAGTTTGGATCAGACAACCCAGTGATTTTCCAGTATGATGGCATAATATGTGCGTATAAATCAATATTAAACAGTGGTGATATAAGATAAAGGTGAGCGTATCTTGCACCACCACGGTTGCACTCATGATTAAAATACGCAAAGTCTAGTCAAATAAGACGAGATATTTAGTGATGTCAGCACACGTTGGAATGGAACAATATGTACTTCCTCCATCAGGTGAATGAATACTAGGAGACGGTACGTGTAACTAAAGAAGTAAGACCACAAAGGTGACATAGTACAAGTCAAAACAGGGTACTGCAACGGACATCAGATCATCAGATATGTATTTATTGCAGTAAAAGAGACATATTAACAGAAGACAATGCGCAGCTTATTATAATATTTATAACCACTATTTATTAAAACACTGCAGGAAATAGGAACAGACATTTGAAGGTATTGTGATATTTACACTGTGGCCAGGTCACTAGACAACCCGTGAATGTCCGGGGTAGAATAGGCCTTCAACGACCCACGCTTGCCTTAAAAGACTACTGAGCTTAAAAATGTGGTAAGAGACAACTGACGGGATCGGGTTGTCAGGTTCGCTGACTTGGTTGACACGTCATCGGTTCCCAGTTGTGCAGATCGATGCTCATGTTGTTGGTCACTGGATTGTCTGGAGCAGACTCGATTATTTATAGACTGCCGGCATATGGCTGGGATATTGCTGAGTGTGGCGTAAAACTTAACTCACTCACTCCCTCTGACTAGACGGCTGTGAGGGTTTTGTTGTTGTTTGTAAATAAAAATGTATCAACAGAATGTAAACCCATCTTGGCAAAATTTCTTCTGTGCCCCACCCTACTATTCCAGGTGATTATCTTCAGTAATTAGGTGTGTGTGTGCCACGTGAACATTACTGTGTAGATATGAAATTTCATAAGCGATGAGAATTGAATGAAAATATTCCTGTTGTGAAACTAATCTAAATTTCCGTTTCTGTTTTATGGACTCAACAGATACCTACCAGAGGATACTGAAAAAGTAGAACTAGGGGTTGACATGTCAGTTTCCAAACAAATTCCAGTTATGAAATTTCTTCAATATGTTAAAGTTTGAAACACAACAGTTTTCTTACAAAATCTATTCACATTTGGTAAATAGCATGAAAGAATCAGAAATGGCGATAACTGGTCTTGTTAGTTGATAGGAAAGCACAATATACACTACAGCGTTACGTGAAAATGAATGCTCAGACAACATGGGTTTAACTACTACTTGCATACACTTGGTCATTAGGGTTAGAATGTGCATGGATCACCAAAAGAGGACCATGGTGACTTAATAGTACTTTTGATGCCTACATGGACGCCAGCTAGATTTACACCATCCCTTCAGATGTAGCGACCTGTGAAGATCCAGTATAGAATATATCTTCAGCAACCCATGTTTGCCACAAAAGTCATGGCTGACACATGTCCTCGGTTCCCAGTTGCGCAGATCTGAGCTCATGCAGTTCATCACTGGATTGTCTGGTCTACACTTGGTTGTTTACAAACAAGCGATATATATGAAATTAAACTCACCAAGTCAGATGTTAGCAGCTACAGTCAGATCTAGCCAAAGTCATCCCTCTACAATAATGTATAAAGTAGACATTTCTTGGTATTATTTCACAGCGAAACCACGGTAACTTTCATTGTGGATAGATAAATTCCTATGGGAATGGATTCGATGTTTCAGTAATAGTCATGGAGCCAGCCAACCTTGAAAGGTGTATGTAATATTTATATAAAACGTATCTGAAAAACTTACTGACATGGCAACTACAGCACTGTTACAAAAGATCACAAAGTGATCGGGTGAAATATTGTGAAGTTTATTTACTATGCTATTTTGCAATCGAGTGTTTCACCCCAACAAGTTATGGGATATGAACACTACATGGATAGCATGTGTCTTAAGTTCATCAAACCTGAACAAGCCAGCACAGGAAATAAGGCCTAAGACATATTGCATGCACGTACGTTTGTTTGTTTCTTTGTTGTTTAACACCGCCATTACCAATAGTCCAGTTATATGGCAGCGTCTGTACATAATGGACTGTGGACCAGACAATCCGGTGGTCACCAGCACAATCTACACCATCGGTGCGCCTGGCCGCCCAGTCCCTTAATTTAAGTTGCCTCTTACATGCATGGGTTTCCCAAGACAAATTCCACCCCTGATGTTCACAGGTATGTTATGAACCCTCTACAAATAAAAGTGTCTGGGACTGCCATGTCTCTCCTCAAAATCAACTCCATGTAAGTTCTGCTGCAATCCCGGCAAGAACAGTTGTCACAGTTATACTGCTCACTTTGTGTGTGCAATTGCAAATCATGTTGATTCTGTCCTTAGATAAGGATTGAGCCTGTCGACATTCTTCACTTCCATAGCATGAAGACTATATGTCTAATAAAATGAAGCGTTGCTTTCACAGAAACATCTCCATGTGGCATTTCTCCCAGCAAACGACGGAATATATGTTGATTTGTTCAGCAACAGTAAACGGTAGACAGTCGGGCTGTGGTCAAAGCATCCAAAACAGTTCTTTCGGATGGAGAGTTGATGAAAGCTATGTTGATGCAATTTGGTGTTTCTGTATTTTCGTCTTGTCGCCAGTCTCGGAGTTTATTCGAAATGGACCCAGTTCTGCAGGGAAAGTGCTGTAAACGCAAAAAGGTATCACATTTATCGATTGGTCCAAAACTTGACTCGCACTTGGATGTTTAACATAGAAACGGACCTTGTGATGATCGTTACCCCGCAGTTTCACACCAGCCGATAAATTTACGCAACACACAAGAATGAGGAAGACGTGCAAGATACGTGTCTTGCCGCATAAGTCTCTCATTCATGCTAAATGTTGATTTAATCAGGGATCATAATGAATTTCATCTTGCAACAGATAACGTTTAATGGTATCAATGTACTTTTTTGAGTATTTCACTTTGTCAAGTGTTAAAGTAACATAACTATTTTACACACATTGAATAATGTTCGTAGCCTTCCTAGAATTCGACTGTTTTAAAGTAAATTCATTCCAAAATTTAATAAAAAATAGTTTAGTCTAAAGAAAATATGTAAATTAGCTGTTTTCACTTCTTTCCCAAGATTGGAAAGATAAAGAAATAAGAAAGACTCCTTTTATCAACTGACCAGCTTCTTTCAGTTTTCAGTTACAGATATTTGTTCACCTGCTTCAATAGGCAGATTGTGTATATGGAGGAAAGGTTATTATGTGGTAAACATTTCTTGATTTCGGGATTTCTACCTTCAGCAGTAAACATTTCCCTACCTCGATGTACTCTGTTGTTCTTGGTAGGCATAACCAGTCATTTTTTAATTTTTTTTTTTAGTTTTGCAACATAATTTCGTCTTTTACTAGAATGAACTTTCAATAACAACAAAACACTTTGATTTTCATATTAAAGATAATTATTGAATAGTGCTTAGATTTATAAGCCACCCTACCCGAGAAAATAACACTTTTTTTCAGCCATTTTTGGGGGGTTAATCTAGGAACATTTCGATAATATTTCTGCACTATAAATAAATATGTTTTAGTGTTCCAGTTTTGTAATGGTATCCTGACTATCCATTTTTGTGATGACAGTCACATAATGACATCATACAGTATGGGAATCTGGCCTTGTAAGAGTAGCCCCCATGTCAGTGATTTTAAAGGGTTTTTTTTATATTTTTTTTGTTTTGTTTTGTTTTTCAATTTGTAAGAATTTTTTGTTTGCTTTCTTGTACAAAGATTTCATGGTTAATGTCTAAAGGTGAGTAAACCATCATCAAAATGTAAGCATACATATTCATTGTCATGGTGCAACAGGCCTTTCTGTTCCAAACCGTAAAATTTTAAGAAAAGAATATTTTACAGCTTTCATAGAAATACGTTCAACCTTAAAATTTGAAGGTGATGTGATACAAACATATGTATATGTACTTAGAAGTGTTCTATCTGTGAAATTTTACATGAAATTTTACGTGGAGCTAGGAATAATTTATCAAAACACACTTTTTTGTGACAAAAATAAATATTAAAAAAATTACCAGTATTGAAACACCCGTTCCATCAGAAAGTTACCTCATTTCTTTCCAGACATATACTTGCTCGGGTAATTATTTAAAATATTTCTACACTTCTGAAAAATATTGGTATGCATTGTACTTGTTTATTGGCACCAAGTGTGTATTTTTTGCAACAAAAGTAAAATATCTAACACATACACCTGCGAAATTTGTAGCTGACGGAGTAGCTGTTTCTTGGACTTCTTGCTCCTTTCTTAAGACAGGAGCAACCACATACACTTTATACAGACAACATAGCGCCACAACAAATTGAATAAATAAAGGTTTTCTCCTATAACATAATCCATAAGATATATATCTGAAAACTAAATTTGGCCCCAGTAACAAACAAATCTCAGCTAAGCCCTTTTATATCATTTACAATATCTCATACATGATGGATTTACACCATATCTGATGTTTAGAGGTCAGGGATGAGGTCTGTTTTGGATGTGATCATAAATACTTATGCAAGTACATTCCAGCAAATACAGCTGGAATTATCCGGGGGGCTTATGTATCCATTTTGGCAGAGTTTAATGTACAACATACGAAGAAAATATTGTTATTCCTTGAAAGAGTACCTAGTCTTGTTCTTTCAACTCTATCACAGATTATCAATGCATAGCAGGTATACATGTCTCAAAGAAATCCTAACGACAGCATACAGGGCAAGTTGCATATGTTAATCATGCGAATCTGATATGACACTAGCCACCAATCTGTTTCTTTTCTGCAAAACATAAGTAGCCTGGCATTTCCTCTTTCTTCTCTTCATTTGGTCAGCCCATGAGATGATAAATTTACAACATCAAATGTCGTCATGCTCAAATGTCAAGTGCTACTAACTCGTGTATACAAACAGTCTATCACATTTTAATTCACTCACTGTCAGTAGTAGTTCATTTTTGATAACAATGTCAGTCTCATAAAAAAGTACGTCTTCTCAATCAGTGTGCACACTATTTAGTTATACCAAATATGTGTTAAAATTGGATTGATCGGCGGTAATAAATGGCTTATATTCGTTCATTAGTTCAAGATGTATCATGTCGCAAGTATTTCGCATCAAAGATGACATATCCAAGCTTGTTGACAAATACGATCTCAACTGGCAGGCTCTGTGTGCATCCTTGTTCAGGGGCCTCTCAACATTAATGGGTGGCCCGGGAACCAGGATGGTTGCTTCATCGGGAACGAAAGTTACTTCCGGTATAGACGGTGGTGTCGTTTCTATTTTGATTTCGACATCAACACGTTGTTAAAGAAAGAATGTATGAGAATTTTTACACACATGTGGGCTTTGCATGAATCTTTTTTTACACTTCGGAACTTTTTACCTTCACAAAGTCAACATTTGACGTCACATTTCTCAAATTATGAAAAAAGGTGTGTCTAGGTTTGTTGTTATCCTTCTGTCCATTGGTTCATTTGTATTCTTTGTGCAATCAGAAACAACGTTACAAATTCGTGTAGACGCACCCCACTGTTTTCACCCCGTTTTCTGACCATGTTTTTGTGCTTTCGAGCTGTTTTGGTTATCTCCCCTGGCTATTCTTGGCTTGTGTGCATTCTAACTGACCAATATTGTTCCCATTTGCCTCGTGTATCATGACACCTGTGTTTTTTGACGATTTGTGGTGACTAGGTGGTGAAGAGAATAATTCGAAGCATCAAACACAAGCAGATTCTGTTTCTCGAATTTGTAATCATGAGGCAATGCCTGTTGGGGAGCATGCATGTTTCATAGACTGTCTGTGTTCTTCAACATCCTCCTTCCTTGTCGTTTTATGGCAGCATAATACAAGCATCAAACTAATTCTATATCCATCGGCAATCTGAAGTTTCCAGCAGTATTACAGCTGCTCCATGTGGTTCGTGAAGAATAACGTCCCGACCAGACAATCCAGTGATTGTCACGATTCCATACGAGGGTAGAGCATTTGTTTATGAATTGTTCGAAGGACAGTGACTGAAAGAGTTTAGTTTTACGCTGCAATCAGCAACATTCCAGCTACATGGCGGCAGTATGTAAATAACCGAGTCTGGACCAGACAATCCAGTGATCAACAGCCGGAGCATCCATCTATGCAATCTGGAACCAATGACATGTGTGAACCAAGTCAGCGAGCCTGACCACCCGATCCTGTTAGTCGCCTCTTACGACAAGCATATAGCCACCTTTTGCGGCAAGTATATGTTGCTGTAGGCCTATGCTACCCCGGACTTCACAGTAACAAACTTGTTAACTTTCTAAGTAATCCTATCACAAACGCACTGTAATGGACCATTCAGATGGTGTCTTTTCTTACAGTATAAGAAAATAATGCAATTAAACTGCACTGAAATATGACGAAAACTGAAAGACCTCTTTTTGCCCCTTCCAGTTACATGGGCCTCCATACAATACTGTCAACAGTTGCTAAGAACTTTGTTCAAAATGATTAAACTTAATGAAAAAATAGCTGCTCACTCTTTCAAGAAGTGTTTTTGCTTATGTCATTATTGATGCAAGAGTAACATTAAAATTCCAAATATGTAAAACGCAAAATAGTCTATAATATTTCAACACTTTCAGAAGTTGTGAGACGTCCACATTATATTTGAAGACATAGCACGTGTCCAGAATGTTATTTTCAAACAAGACCAAATTTAATTAGATGTGTTCCCACCTGACATTTCTTTTTTACGTTTTAATAACATTTTTAATCACATTTTGAACGTTTGTGACATATAAAATTCTGCGAAAACCTTTTCCTTAATATTTAACAAAGACTATTTTACACCCTTACGAAAATATTTAGAAAATGGGATCTTTATCACAATAATTGGGAGGGGTACTTTAGAAAGTGCTGAGGTTTAATTAAAACAGTGATTAATTGTAAATAAACATGTTGAATTTATAACAAATAGCAATATCTGGGACGCTGCGAGAGACCAAACTTACAATATTAGACATAGGCACGGTCTCATCACTGCACCAGAAGAATCAACATGAACCCTCAGCCGATCATAACTCCGTGACGTCATGGCATTTGTACTTGAACTCTGACCTTGGTTCGGTGGCCGGTCAGAGTGTGACTTGATGTGACCACATTTCAGTGGACTTCTGTCAGAAAACTTGTAAATTTTAGACGGCGTTTTCTACCAAGTGTGTCTGTGTATGTTATACAATATGAAGTGGAACAACTGCCATAATTTTTCTCCTATTTTTCGAGTTTTAATGTGACGCGGGGTGATCTTTAAAAGGAGCTAGATACTTAAAAAGAGTTATATAACGCTGAACGTTCGATCTACTAAGTCACGTGACCATCGTCATACTTGAGAACCAGCAAAGGGTGCCACAGTCAGGTGATAACAAGTGTGACAATTCATTTCACATTTCTAACACTGGTGAGTGAGTTTTGTTTTATGCCACACTCCGCAACATTCCAGCTATATGGCAACAGTCGGTAAATACTTCACCGAGTCGGGACCAGACAAATCCAGTGATCAACAGCAGGAGCATCGATCTGCAACAACGTGTCAACGAAGTCAGCGAGCCGAACCAACCGATCCCGTTAATCGCCTATTATGACAAGCAGAGGTTACTCAAGATCAATATTCTAACCTGGACCTTCACGGGTCTCAAACTATATACTACCAGATATATATTATTTTTGTTTTTGTTTCAGTGAGCAATGTGCAAACAGCATCTTTTGATACTCGTGTTCCTGTGTAATTTGAGTGCTACGATATTTTTTGTTTGCAAACAAAAGAGCCTGTAACTGCTGGGCAGTGAAAAAATACATTAACACATTTAAAGTGTCTGTGCTACAGAAACTGCACAATCGACTGTTAAATGTCACATCGGTAGTATTTCAGCTTGTGGCTAAACAAGCTCAACATTCATAACACATAACGTTAAATTATGAAAAACGAAGGACAGTAACAACAAGAAGTATATCACCGATATTAATACATAACAAGTATGTAAATACAAACCTTTTAAGTATTGTATACCATGAAAACATACTCCAACATTTAAACTTGGATCACCATAAAGGGACCATGGTGACTTGAAGTACGTTTGATGTCTACATGGACCCCACCTGGACGTACATCATTAGAAATTGCAGTCAAAGTTATCTATCTACAAAATATGTTACTCAAAAATTTCATTTTTTCATTCCTTCAAAAAAATAAATAATCTTATGAAAAAATGTGAAAAAGTCTTGAAAGAGCAGGAACAAATGTTTATGGATAGATATTATTCCTCGACAAACTGGCATAAGAAACAAGAAATAAGTGTAAAAAATGAAACAATTACAGTGACTCCGTAGTAATGTTATGCACATCATAAAACTATCACCCTAGCTCAGTGAAAAGAAGAGGAAACGATTGGACTTACTCTGAAGAACACAGGCAATTCTGCGCTTTGATTTTAACTTTCTGTTGCATTGTACGCACGTGTGTTTGTTTGTTGCTTAACACCACCATTACCAATATTCCATATGGCGGCATCTGTACATAATGGAGTCTGGACCAGACAATCCACTGATCAACAGCAAAATGCTGGCTCTTACATGCATGGGTTTACAATTCTAACTCAGATCTTCCAGGCATGTAAACAACGCACTTCTAATAAATAAGTCTACAATTATACTGTCTCTCCTCTAAGTCAATTTAATGTAAATTCAGCTGAAATTCTGGTTAAAAATATTGTTACAGCTACATGGCTCCATTTCTGTGGGTAATGGCAAATTATTTTGACTCTATCCTTCACCTTCACAGCATGAAGTATATATGTCACGAAAGGTTCATAATAAAATCAAGTATTGTCGACTTGCTTTCGCAGAAACGTCTACATTTGTCATTTCTTCCAGCAACGGAATATTTATTGATTTGTTCAGCAACAGGTAACTTTAAACAGTCTTACTGTAGCTGAGAAGGGTGGTCAAAAGAGCATCCGTAACAGTTATGTCGGGTGGATAATTAACGAAAGCTAGCAGACTCGGGCCACCAGACGTTACATGTTAATTAAGTGTAGCATAAATAATTGTCAGGAATTTAATTCTCGTAAGATCCATGTGAAATTGTGCATATTTGTGCCTAAAATCACATAATTTCTGTTTAATTTTCCGTTGCATGTTTATCAAATGGCAACAGTCAATCAGCAATTGTTCTGTGCCGAGAACCCCTTTTCACACGGCGGCCATTGTTTGTACATTGTGAAACCATGCGTAAATTGATACATGTGGTGTCGGAATAAAATTGAACTGAAATTATGTGCGCAGAGCAGAAATGAGTTCACATTTGCCTGTCAAATTTTACAAAGACCGATCCTAAACTCACTTCATGACAATTATTGATGCTACACTGAAATAGCATGTATGTCTATGGAAAGTAACTGGCACGGGTCTGTATGTTGGTGCTAGTAGAGCTATGTTGGTGTAGTCTGGTGTTCCTGTATTTCCGTCTTCTTGTGCGTGCCAGTTTGGAGTTACTTGAAACGGACTCAGTTCTACGGGTTAAGTGTTCTGACCACCCTGATTGCAGTGTAAACCAAAAAATATCAAATTTATCGATTAGTTCAAAAGGTGACTCGCGCTTGGGTGTTTAGCACTGAAATGTACCTTGTGATGATCGCTACCCCGCACACTTTCATACCAGTCGATAAATTCTAATGACGTGACAGTGCTTAACCAATACTTGAGAGTGAGCAAGAAGTGAAAGATATGTATCTTGCCCCACTGCTCTCATTCATGCAAATGTTCAGGGTAATGAGGGATCACAGTGAATTCCATCTTGCATTAGATAACGTTTATTGTTTCATGGTATCAATATACGTTTTTAGTTTTTGACATTGTACAGTGTTAAAGTAACAAAACTATTTTACACATACTGGATAATTTTCATAGCCTTCCATATTTTTCGACTTTTTAAAAGTAAATCTTTCCACAGAAATTCTGATTAATGTAAAAAAACATGCAACTTAGCTGATGTTTTATTTAAAACGTGGAAAGTTAACAAGTAAAACATTTATTCACAAATCAACTGAACTGTTTCTTTTAGCTATCTTTTCAACCTGTTTCAATAGGCAGATTATGTATTGGAGGAAAGGTTATCCAGTTGTGTTTGACTCTGCAATACACAACTGCCCTTCACTGCAGTTGAATCAGGCAGTTGACAACAAGCTAGAAATTATAAAAGACCCAAAACAACAACATTTTAAACAGTTCATGTGGTAAATACGACTTCTCGACTTCTACCACCAGTAGTATATATTTGTGGTTCATGAGACCTGCGACTTGTGAGGAGAATGCAGATTCTATTTCAGGTGCAGATTCTATTTCATGAGTTCTTAATCATCAGGCAAAGCCTGTTGTGGAGCATGCACGTGTTTCAGAGGCTGGTTGAGTCCTTCATCATCATCCCACCCTGAAGATCCTAGGTTGAATAGGTCTTCAGCAACCCCACAAAAGGCGACTGTGCTTGTCTTAAGAGGCAACTAACGGGATCGGGTGGTCAGTCTCGCTGACTTAGTTGTCATGCTGTCGATCACTGGAGTATCTGATCCAGATGTTGCTGAGTACGGCAAATAACTAAAATCACCCACTCACACACTCATCAACAGCTGTCATCGATGTCGTTGCCTGACATCACAATAGATACGGAAAGCTCTTTTAACCATTGGCAATTCTCTGTTTAAAGCAGGATCGACTTACGGTCTTGGTTACATACTCTGCATTACTGTACTTTCAATGTACGATTGTCGAAACTGGGAGATATATGGGATTGAATCAATGTTGATACAATAGTACAATAGTAATGGTCGCTGACTTGGCTGACACGTGTCTTCGGTTCCCCAATTGCGCAGATCAATGCTGATGCTGTTAATCAGTGGATTGTGTGGTCCATACTCGATAATTGCAGATCTCCACCATATAGCTGGGATATTGCTTAGTGCGGCGTAAAACTAAACCCACTCACTCATTCACAGAGGCCTTGCATTTAACAGGAGCCAGACTATCACTGTGCGTCAGTGAGTAGTGAGTGAGTATGATATTGCGCCGCTTCGAGCAATGTGTACGCTACATCACAGCAGAGGACACCTGAAAATTTGCAAAAGTAATTCACTTCTTGAAAACACCAGACCACACACTACTGGACTCCAGAGTCTGGTAAGAGTAAACGTGCTGTTGTTTCTGTTCGCGTATCATGTCTGGTGTCCGCCACGTGTATGTTTGTCCAGGACAAGCACAACATTCTAGACACCCGGTGTTAATGTCCGGCGGTTGATGTTTGTCTGTGTGTGTTTCCTGTTTATTGACCTACTCAGCAACATTGCAGCTATACCGGGGCGGTCTGTAAATAATTAGGTGTGAACCAGACAATCCAGTGATCAACATTATGAACATTGATACAAGGACAAGGGCCCGTTAGGTGTAAGAATTGAGAAGCACGTTTATATTCATTAAGCAATTTTGAGACAGAGATAAAATTGTTATTTAGTTCTGGAAGCTCTAAGAAATTTACTGCTGAACACACGGACTCGATTTGGTACCCATATGGAAATGGTGTCACTAAATGTATTGTTATCAAAGCAGTTTTAAGACGCGACCTTTTAACTGCATATACACTAACTGACTAATAATTCATGCACAGAGTAAAACTGTGAAATACTGTGACCTATAGGAATACCGGATGTGAACAATAAAAAAAGGCATACATAGTCACCATACCAATATACACAGAAAACGCATGCGAATATTACAAAAACAACTTGAAAAAACAAGTAGCGAAAGACGTGTACAAGACCATAAACGAATGGGACGACGAAAAGGACCTAACATGGGGAAAGGATCCAGACAAATACAAACCCAACAACGACGACACGGTCAAAATAGAATGGGCAAGCCCACTCTCGTACATCCCGTACAACAAATGCGCAGCATCCATGACGACGGCAGACATGCGAGAATTCGAAAGTCTGGCACTCAAATACAGAGTGAAAAACTACGGGTTCGAGCTTACGGGATTTCAAGGACACTTCGAGGCACCGGGAGTAAGAGTGAATCAACCGAGACAAGGAATACCGCAAAACTTCCAACTGCTCCTGAACCTAGACCAAGACAACAGCTTGACACCACTAAACATAAGCAACTCGATGGACGATCAAGACCCAAACACCACGTGGTTCAAAGGAGAAAGATCGAACATATGGCAAAGAGGAACACACAACAACGACTTTCAAGACGCCATGCCGACAGACCCCAAGGACACCATACTACCAAGACTCATCATAGGAGGAACGTTCCCAGAAAAATGGCTGATAGAAAACACGGTATCGAATGGAGACACCATAGAATGGAACAAAGCAGCGAGAACGGAAATGGACCCAAACATATTATACGACCTCTACAACGACCACGAAACAAACGTGATCACACCAGAATCAGACGTGGGATACATACACGAAAATCCATCCAAACAGTGGATCATGAACGGAGCGTTGTACGAAAGAGCAGGATGGCCACAAAAACACGAATATTCGATACCACTAAGAAAACAAAACTGGGAAAAACTATCACCAAAATTCGCACCAGTAACGTTCGAGATTCAATCGGACTGGGACGTAACAAGACAAAGAGTACAAGCGAGATCGGACAGCATGCACACCACAACAAATCTGGCCTACCAGTTCCCGGAATACGCACCCATAGCTAGCCTGATGGTCTATCCGATGTACACAACATCGGGAAACGCAATGACGCACACGACGGGATTCGTGCAGGCAAGAATCACCTACAAAGCACAAGTAGAAATGCTGATACAAAACAGAATACCACTGTTCCCACACTTCAATCCTAAAATGCAATTCTGGGCATCGGAACAACACAAAAACGCCAACAAATTCAACACACACAACGACAAAGCGACCGAGGACGACAGACAACAAAGCCTACAAGCCAAATTCGTACCGGGAGACTGGCCAGACCAACCCAGCATAAAGCCAACCATATTCCAGGCGGACAGACAGATAAGCGTGGATCAACCGTCCATACCACCTAACCAACAAGCAGGAGCATCGTGGGTGATCAAGGAACCGAGATACATCACCACAGACAACGAAAACAACTTCTAGAAAAAAAAGACAGAACTAAATTGTACGTTCGTGTTCGAGAATAAAGTTCTAGATACAGCAACACCTCCTAGTTGTTTATACCAACCAAACCGAAGCCAAAAACAGGACATGGTATACTACACAGGGGGACCCCCCGGTTCTAGCCGGGTTCGTTCCTGTACTCATTATCTATTTATACTTATTTTCCCGAACTAGAATCAACAATGTATCGTATAGTTGATACCGGTATCATAATCAGTTTTAATGAGATTGTTCTGGAAATGATATCATGCACAACCTGACCACGTGATGCACAGCATGATGAGATTTTAGTATATCGTCATCGCACGCTATATATCGTTAGATATCGTAATTCACCCCTTCATTTTATGGCCGATTCTTTGAATAACTATTGGGCAAGCTTTCTATGACTATTGCTAAATAGATTTGTACTGATTCTGTCACCTGTAGTTTAGTGTGGCGCGGTGTGAGGAGACTGTTCTTCATCGAACACACGGCACTAACATTCCTCACACCCACCACTGACACCGGTCTGAGATAAGTAGTTAACACTGGGTACTGATGTAGCTTGTACTTCAGGGATTCAATGTACTGGTATTTTCATAACGATAAATAGAGTCTTCTCGATACTAGTCTTTGTTCAATGTTCTTTTTGGTTACTTATTATTTGCATCTGAGAGTGTGCGGCCTTTGGTGTGAAATGTGAATAAATTGTTGTAGAGTAGTGTTGTGTGCGTGAGTGCGTGCGTGATATGCCTGCATTCAATGCGTTGCCTAGTGTGTAAAGCTTTCGCTCGTTACGTCTCAAATCCGGTTCTATTTAGAACACGTGCAATATGTGTAGTCAAGTTCTGACGTACCATCAGTGATATTGCTGGAATTAATTGTTAAAGAACAGTTTAAACCTACTCACTCACTCACTCATTGAGACGGATACATTCCATACTGACACTGGTTACTTCTACACATTCGAGTTATTTATACTTGTGGTCACGTGTATTTATTAGCAGCTCTAAATTAAATGAGTTTTCGTTATTAATTTATTATTTTACGCCAACCGCAGCGAATGTGGAACCATACTGAGGTAACATAAATTTATTAATCCCGTATTCTGTGGAACCATACTGAGGTAACATAAATTTATTAATCTGGTATTCTAAGTTGCTAGTTGCTATGTGTGTAGTGATATAATGTAGCCGGCCATATTTGCTCATGTGTTATTCATCTCTAACCTGAAACATGAACATGATAATAATGAACTCAAGAGACAAATGACTTCAGTATTTGTTGAATTCATTTTGTCATTCAGCAGGTCATAAGACCCGTAAGTTCAATTTTTCACCATTAGGTGGCCGACGCTGAGAGAGCTGGATTCTCAGCTTGACGTATAACAGTATGTACACGCTTGGTGCCTTGGGATCATTGTCCGAACAACAGCAACCCTTCGTACGTATTTTGAGTTGTTCCTCAGCAACCCATGCTTTTTGGAATGTAATCAGATCTGGGCCGGACAATCCTGTGACTCACATCATGAACATTGATCGAAGCAGCTGACATGTCCAAATGTGACCACTATCCCCTCGTACAACAGAATGGGAAGCTACACACTGTACCACATTACCAGTCACGAACACAGACACAGGTTAATTGTTTATGATGTCATGTTATGTGTTTCACTACTGTTTATATATAAGTACCTTTATTAAGACACATTCATCGTTATTGTATCGTATTTCTTTGTTGTTATGTTTCGCTGTGAGGACATAGGTCACGTAGATCCGACTGTCTTCCTTCATACATGTGGTGCACAATGACGTAATTACATGGCAGATGAATCGTGTTTTATGCCGCAATCAGTTGAATATTACCGCAACCTGGGTTGCACCATCAAGTTTACACCATGAATCCAGGAAACCTGGCCACGATAGCTGTAATGCGCGTCTCCCGGTACAGTGTAGCTAACTGGGCATGGTCGAATGAGTGAGTGACTCTGGTTTTATGCCGCTTTAAGCTATAGTCTAGCAATATCACGAGTCTTGGGCGTGGCCAGCGAAGGATTATGCTGCCCCACTGACATGCTTGAACTAACCGAGACTGAGTGTGCCTCTACACCATTGTCTACGTCAAACCTACTGTTCACCGTTGTTCTTCAGTTCAGAGAACAGTTACCTGTGGCTGTGGATCTAGCACTATGAAGTCGGAAATAGCATATAGATACAAAAATAGTGAGAGTGAGTGAGTTCAGTTTCACGGCGGTTTGTAAGTAATCGAGTCTGGATTAAACAACCCAGTAATCAACAGCACGAGCATCGATATGCTGAACTGGGAACGGATGACATGGGCCAACCACGTCAGAGAGCCTGTCCACCCGATCCCCTTATACTCGCCTCCTACGACAAGCATGGGTTACTGAAGATCAAAATTCTAACCCGGACCTTCACGGGTGTATATGAAAAAAAATAGGTTGAAGAAAACCAATAACTGCCAAGTTTAAACTTGAGAATGTGTTAATATATAAACAGTATATACATTGGTCTAATGAACTGATTTGTAGTACCACGTACAGTGTGCATTAAATACACTGACGGTAGAATCTCCGTATGTCTATCACGCAACGTTCTTACCCTGTAACAGGCTGATGCGTTTATCCTACGTTTTTCCTGTGAGAGGAAGACAACTGGATCTTGTATTCGTGCAATATTTGCAAAATATACTCAGAATGGCACTCTAAACATGTTTGTGGTCTTCTCCCTTCAGCTTGTCACTCGCCGGTTTCCTATAAACTGTCCAAAGACTCGTAATTTTACATCCTACATGGCAGATATTTTGTGTACTAGATTTTTACCAATGTAGAGTTGTCAAGTATAGATGATAACTCGCTTGGCACAAGGAAACCATCAGTGTTAATCAGTTCAGGCGGCAGCGTGAAATATAGCTTGGTCTGGACAGACCACTGTTTGGTAGGGTGGGGGGGTTCATCAAAGTTTCCCGAGTACAGATATAGACATTAAGTGGTTGAAACGTTCTTCAGCTGAAGACCGATGTAACAAATTAATTAGCCCTGCCCACATGTAATTCCAAGACCCCGTTAGTGACAGTACATACCTTGATGGCAGTGTTTGCCGTTACAAGCCCCTGTGCATACCATTACTTGCCGGTGGACTGTACAAAGATTCCCGGGTACATACCTCAAGTGGCTGAAGCGTGCTTCCCCTGATGACCGGGGTTCAGTTACCCACAGTGACAATTGTGTGAAACCCTCTCAATCCTTCACTCATTCTGAAGTTTCATTCAAGTTGCTCATCGGACACAACCTGGGTCAGTAATCTGCTCAGAAAGTATGGTGCTCCTGTTTTCATCTCACGGGTAACAATTAAAGGTATGTGTTAGCACACTGATTTAACAAATGATAGCCGGTTGAACTCGCATGGAAGAGATGGAAACAAAGCTGTTAAGGTACGAACTGTATTCCCGTAAACAAAACCTGTTAGTGTAGGGTATTCCTGATGTGAGAACTCAAATCAACATGTAAAAAACTGTTAAACGATATAGGCCTGCCCACGTCATTGGATGTTGTCTACATACACCGCCTACCGCCACACATGACAAATGAGCGCACCAATAATTCCCCCAAACCTATAGTGATTAAATTTGTACACGTCAGATGGACAAGCGAGCGTTGAGCATACTGCACTGTTAAAACGGAAGAAAAAAATAACAATCGGTACTGATCTACCAGTCCTTCTAAAGAAATACCGAACAGCAAAACCGGATGTAGCGGTTGTTTGTAAATAAAAAAAACACGTGACCCCAAAACCGGATGTTTTTATGTTAAGGTCAAGGCCACCAGTTACACGTACCTGATTTTGTTTCTAGTGTGTAAGTGACGCTTGAGGCAGCTATAGGTTACTTTTTATCAGGAGACGAGACACCTAGTAAACATTGCGGCAACGTCTGAACAAGATGGAGTCCCGGGATGCGCTGGCCATTGAGACACATGGCACCATGTGTTTTCTTTATGTAGATACGTTCATTAACTAGGATTGCCTCAAAGGCAATACTGACGGTCTTCACACTTCCCTCATACACCCACCGTGGTTATGTTCACTTGAACAGTTTCTTTGACCGCTAGCTGGACCATCGATTACAGAAATTTTAGACATTAATTTGGCACTGATTCAACACTGCTGACACAAACACAAAATTTGCAATTTTCAGAAAAATAAGCTGGAAGGGACAATCAAATATACAGACTCCTAACTCAAGATTAGATGCTGTCATTTCCAGAATGCTAAGTATCTCGACTGTCGACCTAAGGACAACGGAGTTACGGCCTGTTTCCTTGGCCATTAGAAAACCAGAAGTTACTAATGCTAGATTTTCCAAATTGCGCAGGTTGGTGCTCATGCCGTTGATCACTGGATTGTCTTGTCCAGACTCGATCATTTGGCTGCTAACCCAGTGTAACGCAGGTACGACCTGTACTGATTTTTACATAACCTTAATGTGAAGCGAAGATGTTCCCCATGCAATTATGTACAGTTTGGTACTTTCAACGGTGAAATCCATCGTGTTGTCGCCAAGTTAGGACATTTTTATGAACCTTATGAAACGCGTCTTCGACAATGTGACCAAATTTCAAGGGCGATAACTCCGAAACTATTTCAGATACCAAAATGCCTTCAACAAATTGAGCATTCCACGGTATGGGCTTTCTAATGGTGTACCAAACTCAACTGTGCTACATGCCGTACTGGACAAGAATAATTTCAAAGACAGGCACGGTCAAAACGCAAAAATCGCCGACAATTTCAGTTTCTTCTAAATAGCGGAGAATCGATCATGGCGGCCAACATTCGTTGTCTACATTGGGTGAAAATTTGGTTTATTTATCTCTTAAAGTTTTGGAGACATTCTGGGTTCGAGAAAGTCACATTTTGGGTTATCTGACCTTACCGGAAGTCGGAAGTGTTCATTGAATACCTTTCAGCATATAGGCTATCATCCCTGAAAGTTTGATCGAAGTCGTCCCAGTGGTTAGGTCAGGAGAGCGGGCACAAAACGCGTACAAATAATAATAGCAGACCCCAAACTTCTGATGGACGTCCGTGCCAACCTCTTTCCTCTTCCTGTTGGAAACTCTTCTGAGAAAGAGCCAATTGGCCCCGAAATTTTGGACCCTCACTCTTCCTCAGTTGCAGACCTTACTGTGTGCCTGTGTATGTTCTGTTTACTTCTATTTATGACGAAATTTGTGACTTGCCTTTAGAGAAACAACTAAAGGTGTCTTCCACCCCCAACAACAACAACAAAAAATTGATTGACTTAAAGAGATTATCTCTCTAAACCTCCCTGTGGACTGTTCATTACATGACGTAAATTGTTGTGTCTATGCTGCCGCTCGAACTTTGGAGGAACTTCACAGTTTCTAAAGAAAAATTTCCCGATACTAAGAACGATAAATCAAAGAATAACCAGTTTCAAGTACAACCAACAGGAACTAGAAACATATTTCCTGGATAGAGCTGAGCCTGGAATTAAGATCATCAGGGAATCCCATGTCCAAACGACAAAAGGCAATGTGCAGAAAAATATAATTACAGTACAAAACAACAAAAGAAAAGATACTGCTCCAAATTATGGATTCCCTTAAGGCGAATATGAAACTTTGGACAGAAAAGAATAAAAAATAGGAAAAGAAAAACAAATTTTTCAAAACTCTCTTCTAGACTTTCAGTCCTAATAATGGTGCTTTCGGTTTGAAACAAAGAGAGTTCAGCCCGTACCCCCACTGCCCACAAAACCCCCAAAATTTCAGACGGACACAAATATGCATTCAGTAAACTATAACAGATATAAAACAATCAATCGATTCAGTTAACTTTTTTTCAGTGTTGGCATATTCCCCTTCAGCAAATGTACCATGTAACAAGAGCGGGGTACGGGCGGAAATCTTTCCCAGAGGCAAAAAATCAGAATATTATCATTAAGTTATAGAGGTTTAAAAAAGAAACCTTGAAAGGATACAAGTTTTCAGATTCTTGAGAAAGAAAAAGTCTCAAATCTATTGTCTTCAAGATCGTCATGTTACAGCTGTCCAGGAACAGCTAATAAGACAACAATGGGGATACAATGGGGATGTATAGTGAATACTACCGTACATAAGCCCATATAACAGTAAGGCAAAGAGAACAGCAATTTTATTGAGCAAAACATTTCAGTTTAAGGTTATGCAAACAAAACTAGACAAAGACGATGGCAACTGTGTAGCAGTGGATGTGATTATCAATGACAAAGGATACAAAATATGTGGAAATTTAAAAAAAAAAAGTAAGAGATACCCGAGAAGAATATAAATACAAGATGACAATGTTTACAATTACTGATCAATTATTATGGGAGAAGTTTA
This sequence comes from Haliotis asinina, assembly GCF_037392515.1. Classification (NCBI taxonomy): domain Eukaryota; kingdom Metazoa; phylum Mollusca; class Gastropoda; order Lepetellida; family Haliotidae; genus Haliotis; species Haliotis asinina. The sequence continues at coordinate 494,163 of NW_027133896.1, forward strand.
TCTTAAACAAAGTGGAGCATCAATACTTTTTTCATCTATACACATGAAAAAGGAAAAATGATTTAAACTGTCTTGAGAGTAAGCTAGGAGAACAAAATGTTGATAGAGAGGCAGAGTATATAATGGAACAGTTTAAAGGAGCTAGATGAGAGCTAAGAAAGTATACAAAATAAGAACTGAAGGCTTCTTTTTGAGATCTGAAGCCAAATGGATCTAACAGGGTTAAAAAACCCTCAAACTACATCCCCCACTTACAACACAGAAACTTTCTAAATAAATCATTCCGAATTCTCGAATGAGACAATGTAACAACAGTAAAAAAACCCAACAAAAACAAAGTGAGATAATGCAAACAGTAATTAAGTATTATATTAAATTATATGAAAAAAGAAAACTGTATACAGACTGACTTTGAGAATTTATTTTCTGATGCTTTAGTGCCACGGCCAGATTATTGCTGGACTTGCGTTTTAAATGAAAAGGAAGATATTATCTTGGGAGTAATGGCCAATATGTGTGGATGGCTACGGGGGTGAGAAGGAGCAGCAGCAGCGAGCGAGAGCATAGTATTAATGCATAATCACCTTTCCGCTGTGACAAGCAGACGAGGTGAGCGTAGCGAGCGATGAGTTCCACCTACTGTGAAGCAGGCTGGAATTACGATTTTTTGGTTTCTGCTGTGAAAGCGGACAACCAGCAGCATAGCGATTGATAGCTTCTCACCCCAAGCAGGCCACCGCGATATAAATCGCCGGCCATCCACAAAGCAACATATAGATATTAGAAAATAGTGGATACGCGAACAGCATAAACGACTTACACTGTGCTGGGAAATAATGGAAGCGCGTGCTCACTTATTGCCGTTATTTTTATTTATCCGAGTTAACTAGCAGTTAAAGCACTAACAATATTGTGCACAAAAATGTCCATTGCAGTGGTTGAGAGGTGCACCCCGTCAGCCAAGTAATGTTCCGGGCCACATTTGACCGGATCAAACTGGTCGTGGCGGACGCTGATAGCTCATAGATTCTGTTTGAGAGTCTTCGATTTAGCTTTTTACGAGAAAGTTCAAGCTTTCTGATGTCCATAGCAGCCGGCCACGCAACCCGTGGCAACATGAATGACCACACCAGCCTCGTATCAGGCATACGTAGCTTGGCATACAGCAAATCACACATAATGTTTTCATATAAGGACCTGGCGGACGTTTGGGACAAGTCGTTCGAGCCTAAGTGGATCACGAGCCATTTGGGACTGGTGTTAGACGCGGAAGCCAAAAGACTGTTAAGCGAAGCCCGGAAGTGGCTCCATCGCCTCCCGCCTCGGACCTGCCACCGTGTACGGCCGAGACGTTGCAAGCGTTGTTCCAAGCTCCCCTTTGCCCTGGCCATGTAGCTGTCACCAATCACCCAGGCCAGATCTGTAACATAGAGATCGGACAGCAGAAAAAATTGCTACGATGTAATTGGTAAGAGCAAAGCTAGTAAATATTAAGTAGAATCAGTTAATTATGCGTGGTTACTTTATTAGATCCTAATATAACCCTGGTATGCACAAGATGTCCATCTGCCATACTGCTGAATTATACTTTCATCCAAACCATTAATCGCCGCAGTTGTAGCAGCGCCTTTTCTGAAAGAATGTGATGTATACTGGGTCGCGTCATAACCGACATGGGATAGCGACTTATTGAGAATCGCCTGAAATTGATAGCGCGTTAATGGTGAGCCGTCAAAATGGACAAACAGCTGTGAGCTAGTGCGTGGTCTGGACGCGAGATACAGAGAGAGAGCTCTAACGGGGCATAGCTCTGAGGCAGTAGGAGAAATTGAAAGCAGAGTTCCTCTACCGAACTGGTCGGTTTTAGAAAATCTTATGCGCAAGGTTAATCCCCCGCCTGAAAATGAAACATCATTAATGTGTAGTGAAGTTTTTGCATCGTCGGCTTGTGAACTGCAAACCAACTCGCTGACCCTCAGGAAACCAAAAAAGGCTAAGGTAAATGCTGACTTAAAAACCTGAGCCTCGTAAGAAGAGCTGCAGATAGCAGGCAAAGCACCTACGACTTTAATCTTGTGCATCCCAATGATGGCTTTTCTAACCAAAAAATGTTCACAGTGATTGATAAGGTTATTTAGTCTATTCCAGGTGGATAAGGCTGAAATGTAAGCCCTTACAGTACGAGGGGATTTACCTTGAATTGACATGTAGCCTATGAATTGCAGAAGTTGGTCTAGGCAAATGGGTCCTCCTAATGGTAGACTAAACGCGCGCCTAAACGTTTCGAGACATTGCAGCGCCGTGTAATAAGTGCGTCTAGTGTTGCGTGATAAAGAAGACACGATAAGTATGTGAGATTCTGTCATACAATCTCCCAAATGTGTCTTGGTAAGCTGGTCTGAGTCGGGTCCGCGTCTGGAGCCATTTGGTGAAATCGGTGCCACTGAAAGCGCGAAAGTGCGTCAGCTATAGCATTATCATGCGTGCTACTAATGTACTTGGCGTGAAATATTATGTTGTGCTGCAAGGACAGTAATACTAAGCACCTTACTAGTGCCATGACCCTCTTGTTCTTGGATGATTGCTTGTTGATAATATGTACGACTGCTTGGTTGTCACATGTGAACATAACCTTTTTGTTGCTCAAACAATTTCCCCACAGTTTTAACGCTACCACAATAGGAAATAATTCAAGGAGTGTCTATCCTTGGTGTAGCCTTTTTGTATCCACGTTTGGGGCCAGGACGCACATGTCCAGCTGCCCTGGAAATACGCCCCGAAGCCGTGTGTGCTAGATGCATCCGCGGAAAGACGTAAATGCTGACCAGACAGCCAAATAGAATCATGAAACACAGATACGCCATTGTAATGCTGCAGGAACTGTAACCATACTTGCAGGTCCTGTTTCATACCGTTAGTGAGTCTTATTCTATGATAGGAGTAGACGTTTCCGCAAAGGGCATCAGTCAAGCGTCTACAAAAAGCCCTCCCGCACCTAACTGCGCGACACACAAAATACAGCTTGCCTAACAAAGATTGTAACTGGTGAACTTTTAGTTTACGCTTTTGTGACTGCAGTAAGGCGACAATTTCTTGACACAAGTGATTGATTTTTTCAGGTGGTATCCTAATCTCCATAGAGATAGTGTCTATGGTTAGGCCTAGGAATTTGATGGTCGTGGTTGGTTGAACTGTTTTTTCCTGGGCTATGGGAATACCGAAATGTCGAAAAAGCTGAATGCTTGAATCTAACAGGTATTTACATTTGCCTGATTGGGCGCGACCTCCCACCAGGAAATCGTCTAGGTAATGCATGATGGATGCACTGTGTGTGTGTTTGGTTATGCACCACTGCAAGAAACGGCTAAATGTTTCAAAAAGAGCGCATGATATCGAACAACCGAAAGGGAGACGTCTCATTTGTCAAAATAGTAATTTCCTTCAAAGTACATACCTAACAGGTGGAAATCTTCCGGACGGACTGGTAGTAAACGGAAGGCTGACTTAACATCAAATTTTGCTAACTGAGCTCCCTTGCCTAATTGCTGCACTAAACTAACCGCCTCATCGAATCGTGAGTACTGAACGGAGCAAAATTCCGCGGAAATTCCATCGTTTACGGACGATCCCCAGGGATGGGAGAGGTGGTGTATAAGACGGTAGTTATCCGCGATTGTGGTGACACTTGATGTGTCTGATTTCTTTTTGACTAAACCAACGGGAGAAACCTTGAGGTTTTGAATCGGGCATGAGGGGAAAGGCCCGGCGATACGACCAAGAGAGATTTCTTTTTGTAGCTTGGTGTTGACAATTTGAGGAAACTGCCTTGCTGATCTAAGGTTGGGAGCGTTGTTAGGAGTGAACGAACCAGTGAACTGTAAATTAAAACCTGAGGTAAAACCTACCCGTAATAGATCGGCATCTTTTGAGCACACTGCATAGTACGCATCGATCCATGGAATCAGTGTGTTATATTTTATGGGTACCGGAGCTAACGACATCGGGAGATGGGGGTAAGCTGGCCCTGTTTCGGAGTTGCACTTGTGCATTGTTTGTTGGTTTGCTACGAAAAGAATTGCACTGACGGGCACTATGGTTTGAACTTTTACATTTGGAACATTTGTGGGGGTACTTGCAAGATAATCTTGAACATTGGGAAAAATTGAAATCCCAGCAGACTTGCTTATCAGTGACAGCAGTGACGGAACCAGCAGTGCTGGACTTAGTGTCTGTGAGATTGTAGGACTGCCTACCGTGAACCATGTAACGGAGCCACAGATCGCCGTCGATGGCTCCCCAGGAACGCGTGGGATCTCTAGCCATTTTATGGCGGAAATAATAATCATAGGTGTACCACGAGTCATTACCGTACTTGTGTGCGGCGCCCCGAACTGCGTCAACGTATCCTAACAGTTCTTGAACTGCACCTGGGTGTTTTTGCAGGTAAATACTCTTAAAAATATGGAAGGCCGTAGTCCAGGAGGCAATACTGAGGGGTTTAGAAGATTGTTTACTTGCCGGTTTAAACATGACCTGACCTGCCTGGTTAAAAACCATTTGAGTATTGCCTCCTGGACTACGGCCTTCCATATTTTTAATGTTTATAAACAAAGGCACGTGGTATGGCCACGCCATCAATAACACAATTTAGCGGTTAACGCTAAATGCGATTATCAAACATCACTCACATTGGAAGGTGAACATACTTACGAAGAGGTGCTTGATGCATGAAAAAAAAATGAAAATGATAAAAGCCATGGCCCAGATAGCTTCAGAATTGAATACTTAAAGGTCTTTTGGATGGATCTCCATAAATATTTGATTAATACCCTAAATATGCATATAAAACAGGATCCTTATCCATGATTACTTGTATACTAAAAGAAAATACATGTAACATGTATTGGAAAAACTGGCGACCCATCTCCTTTTTAAATACAACCTATGAGTTAGAAGAGGCTTTTAATGGCTGATAGGTTAAAACCATTCATCATTCATGAAGATCAGAAAGTATTTGTGAAAGGTAGATATGTAGGTGAAGTAACCTATTATATATGTTGCACAGTAATACACAGAGTTATACCAGTATACTGTTACCCGTTGATTTTGAAAAGCAATTTGATTCTGTCGAAAGGAAGTTTTTCCAAAATGTTTTATACATTTTCAACATTGGGCCAAGTATTCAACATTGGATAAAACTGTTATCTGCAGATATCGAGTCTAGTGTTTAGTAAATGGGTTTGCAGCAATAGACCGACCCATTCTGTCAATCAAAATTGGCCCATGCGTCAATTTCGGCCAATCAGCAGGCAGGGCGTGCATTGTGGAATTGTTAGACTTATTTCCGGGTCAAACGATGCCTCCAAAGCGATGTGCTAGGAGTTATGCCATTCACCCTCGCTATATCTATTATACATTGTTGCGAATTGATACATTGGTGGATCAAGGAATGCGATCGACGTCACGATCAGTTAAATGTCGGCGCTATCGTTCTCGAAACCTACGTCTGCTCGAAGTTGAGAATTTGTATGAATTTCCACACTTTCTCACTCATGTAAATCGTTACCAAATATAAGACAACTACTAGCAGTTTAAGACTTCACAAGGGTTGTTAACACGGACAATTTTTTGTAACTGCAAAACGTTTTTGTTAATCGTGTTTAGTCAATACTGGACATTGAGTTGGTAGACCATAAAGTTGAAACGTGACAGGCGAAAAGGCCGTGACACAATGTAAACAAATCTGACAGCGACCTCATTTCGTTTAGGGACGACCAAAACAGCAAAACTTCGTACAATAAGGAACAATGTGGTGATTTTTTTTGTTTTCGATCTTACATATTCTTAAATTTGTCACACATTTCAGGAAGTTGTTGAGTTTCAAAAGCATAATCTGAGGGGCTACTGTGCAGTACAGTAACTGTAAATAGTACTAAATATTTGAGGAGTAATATTTGTTTATTCAAAGGGACAATGTCAGCAGACGTCCATCACGCAACATCCAAATATGAAACGTATTTCAAATGAGTGTTTATAAAACCATGTCTTAAATAATTTATTTTGGAATTTCTACAATGAGATGTGGATCGAGACGAAAACTATGCGAGAAGAATAGTGGCTTTGTGGGATACTGGACGGAATAAACTAAAATTGTATTCCTTAACTAAGAGAACATTATTTTCATGCTCATATTACATTTATTTCAACATCCAGCAAATTGGTTTTGGCCACACCCTGGTCAGGCATTATTCAGTTTTGGAACAGAATAACTTGCAAAATCTCAGAGGACTATTCGCGTAAATGGATAAATGAATATTGAAACATAACCAGATTTGATGTAATACTTCCTTAAAAACATCAGCTTTTGCGGAGGTTACTAATGTTGCATGATCGAGTCAAAGTGGTGTTTATTAATTTGTTGGTTTGAACAAATTGTTAGAGGGTTTGTTGATGGTTATTTGGAAAATTAGCTTCATATTAAGTTGCACACTGGTTCGCAGGATGTGAAAGCTTTAGGACATTTTCATCTGTGGTTCCTAAACTTATGTTAGGACTTTTCCCACATTTTGAAACAACTTAAATATATTTTTTTGACACTAGTAAGTATCTCCGAAAAGGATATATATCCGATTTAGGGTTTTGTCCTCTAAGATATGGTCTCAGATATTATAAAACAAAGATTACTAGCATCATTGCTCAAGAAGACAAAATGCTTTGAACGTAGGAGATATTATTTGGCCCTTATGTACATTAGTAATTATCTTGGAAGAAACCTGGTTAGTTTTGGTAACTGTGGATCCTCTGTTCAGAGATTTTGCTGTTTCTGGAAGATGGGTGTGTACAGGTGCAGACTGTACCTTGGATCTTCTTTGTGTTATAGTGGTTTTATATACCTGAACATAAACGCTAGTACTTCATGAAGTCCAGTATTGTGGATGTTTGTAAATTAGGATTCCACAACAAAGTACACACCGAAAATTAAACTGGAAACGATGATTGAAGAAGATATATTTCCATTTAATCAGGGTCATTTTAGGATGGTGTACAGATTTGAAGAGGGAAATTTTACTGAGATTTGCTGAAGATTACCTGCTGAAGATTACCTGCTGAAGATTTGCTTCTAGGTACATATACTGGTACTGAAACATACTGCACTGTGTACACGCTCAGTCAACTCTTCTAGAATCCCCAAATAAGATCAAATAGGTCATGCTGTGTTTACATTTAACACGTACAGAAAAATAAGGTGCACGAAATAGTAGAGGGGAAATATTTCTCTGCATTGTTCATCAAAGTTAGAAACCCTTGATTTCACATAAATGATTGAACTAATTTTAAACATCGGAAAAAAGATAGAACTAAAGCTGCCTCGCACAGCGGTGACAATCTATTCATAGATACCCAAACACTTATAATGGAGTAAAAAGCAAAGAGCACACTTCCATGCTAGTATATAAGACGGACGTGAATTGCCAGATAGATTAATTATTTCGAAGGAAAATAGATTTACGCTTTCTACACACTGAGACGATTTTTCAACGGCATGTAACTCATTTTCACTCGCAAATTACAGTCTGTCAACTAATATATATCAAAAATAAAATACGTATGACCCCTTTCCTCTTTAAATGTCCTTCACAAACGACGGATGCCAAAGCATCATAAGCAGAATTCATCAATAACGTTCTCAATGACGTGCGTTTCGCCGGTGGTAACGCCATTGTTATTAAGTCAGAGGTTGTCCCCTCTAACGTCAAAAGCGAAGTGGGCGGGGCTTATCGCTCCGGACTGGATCGGTCTATTGGGAACAGATGACGTGTCAACCAAGTCAGTGTGTATAAACACCTGATCCCGTTAGTCACCTCTTACGCCAAGCACAGTCGCCTTTTATGGCAAGCACGGGTTGCTGAAAGCTTATTCTACCCTGGACCTTCACGGGTAATAGGCAACGAGAATATTAACACCCACTGGCAGAAATGTAGTATTAAAATCTTTGCTTCTACCTATGCTTAATCATTTTAGTAGCAGTATACCTACTCCACCAAAGCATATAATAGAACATTTTCAGAAAAAAATGTGTTCAGTTTATCGGGAAGTTTAAACCAGACAGGGGAGATACGGTCACTACTGCCAGGAAATTAGTGCACCTGTTGTGGAACATTGCAGCTCAGAAATTAGGAGGGGTTAATACTAGAAAATTTACCAGTTAATCTAAGTGGTCAAATATATAATTTTTTTCAATCTGCAGTGAATGTAAATGTCTGGACTTTGGCGTGTATTTATGAAAATATTGCTCCAAACATGCATACCAGTTTTTGGATGTAGATATTGCTATAATGGAGGACACACTGACCTGTTTTGACTCTACAGAAACAACTACTGAAGAAGCGAGTTGCAAGCAATAGTCCATTGTCACCTGACGTTTCCCCCGGGGTTTTGCGAAATGGCAACAATGGCAACGGCGGTTCGGTGGAAAGAGGATAGACTTGACATGGTCAGACACCGAAAGGTCTATTTCCTGCTACCAATGTCACGATTGCCTGTGGAATGTGGGTAGTCCATTTTACTGAAGGCGGGAGCACCGTCAGGCAGCTTCCACGTCAATAGCACAGTTGATAGGTGACTGTTTCCGTAGACTTCAATTCTGAGCGTTTCCTTATCCGTATACTTATCAGAATGTTATATAACTGTCATGTGATGTTAATGTAGTTGACGAGTGAATACTCCTATAATTAACATACTAGTATTTGCTGGATTACGTAATACATCACCCAAAGAGGGTCACATTCAAGTTTTGACTGTAGACTGAACGGTTGAAGGGCGTGTGCTCTTGTGGACCCAACTTAAGTTACGGCCGTCTGAAGCTTGCAAAGCCAATCGCTTATCCATTTGCAATGTCTAAAATTCAAATAACGCATCATGTATGAAATAAGGAGCAAAGAATTGAATCTCTGAGTGGTTCTGTATATATTTTTCACTTTACACAGCAGCAGCAAGAGCACGTGCGTCTGTTGACATGCTGTCAAATTGTGACCTACATTTCAATGAGGGTCCCAATGTGTGGTCAAAACCAATTATTGTCATCACAATGCGAATACCGTTACCAAAGCTGGCATTTTAACATTTGGTAATTGATACTTGTCACCAGCCATGTTAATAATTGATCATGTTCACAGTGTACATGCTTACCAATTTCCACAATTTGTGACCAAATTACAATACTGTGTTGGAGTACGTATTGAGATCTTTTGTGAAATATCCCATGTTATTTACACCATAAACAAAGCATCTGCAAATATATCACAAATGTATTGTTTAGCATTGTGTTTGTTTAGAGGAAACACGTAATGTACATAAAATAGATAGTCTTTTCATACTGAATAACACGTTTAAATATTATCACTGTATTGACACTTTTTTCAATGATACGCCACTGGCCCAAATACATTTACAGATATATATTTTGCTTGGAACTGTATGTGCCCTACATAAAAAAACTACCACATATTGATGAAAGAATGTTATAGAATATATTTTCCAGACTTGGACTGAGAGTACAATTATATTGTTCTTGACACACTTAAAAATTATGAATGTTATAATAGTGAATCATGTCACAGTCAATCTTGCACATCAATTCTTTGTGTTTAAGCTGACCAAGTTCCTCTCAAGATATCAGCCTTGGGAACATATTACTCAAAGGAGCTCAGGAAAGAGGTGGCATTAAGGAAAACTGGGGCAGGGAGAGATGAGGTGTACTAATCATCTTGGGAGTGGTTCCCTCTGCTGGACCCATTCCTGCGAAGTCAGGTCACCCAAAAACCCAGTATCAGTAACATGGTAAACAATCCATTTATTACTGTCTTTATCTTGTTAATGTTTTAAATCTGTTAAATAGTGAAATTTACTTCACATAATACTTATATCATCCGTTAAAATTTTTTTTTGAAAAATAGGATCTTCTCCTACATGTTTCAATGTGTATCTTCAGGGAGAAGTGAATAAGTGATTACAGAGAACTGTTATCACTTCTCCCTGGAGACACAGACACTGTATTTTAAACAGTGCCACTTGAGTACTCTGGGTGGTGCAACATGTTTTCTACCTCTGGTTGCACTTTGTACAAGTAGGTAAAAAACCTTTACATTCAGTCCCAAAGCAAACACCATATACTGACCTCTATATTTGGCATGGTTTCGCCTTGCACAGTAAGATGACTTCATCATTAAAGGACAAGTGTATTGACTAGAGCACATGGTCCCATTGCCAATCAACTTACATCCCACTAACACCTCATTGCCAGGGGCAACCATTCAAGAGAGTGTCCTGATATCAGATACAAGGACACTTTTGAAAATCTTCAGTAAGCTATATCTTGACCTCATCTAGATGTTGAAACAACTGTTTTATTTTCACATTGCCAAATATACCTGTACAAACTGAATTGAAAACATCTTGAATCAGTCAACGACCATGACTTTCTAACAAAAAGTCAAGACGATTTATTTGTTTATTCAGTGCTATTTAGAATACGATTTGAAGGGATGTCCCGTTTGGTTTTTCACATTTGATAACAACATTTTTGGAATCTGTCTTCTGGTTGGCATTGTCATTGTCGACAGGGACATCAGCTTGTTTTCCTTCTGGCTTCTTAGGTGGAGGTGGTTGGAATTTGTCAGATGTTGATTTCCTCAGAGGCGCGCTTGTACACCCTCACAACATTGCTTCTGTGGCCTGTTCTCGCCATGATGAGCTGTTCGTCTACCTTGGCGTTGAAAAGGGTTGTCGCTAAAGTGACCTGACGAAAGAAATTACCATTACTTTACAAAACATAAATGTTTTACTGGCACACCAAAAACACTTTCAGTTTGCGGAGTTAGCTGAATGGTTTCATGTTTGTATACTACACAGAAAAAACGATTAATGACCGTCCCAGTTTTCAATATCAAAAACTGAAAATGCATCTTATGATCTACTTAACACTTCAGACTGGACTTGGGGACGTTTCTTAACTTTTTTATCGGGTACAAGAGTTTCATGAACTAAATCGTCATGAAATCTAATGAATTATACCTTTCCCGAATGGCCAGTAAATATTCCATGTAGACCTGCCTCCTCGCACATGGTCTTGAACATTTTCCGCAATGTGAGTATCCCAAATTTCTGTTGTGAATAACGCAGTTTTCCGTCCTTAGCTGCCACAGGTCGCCTGTAGAACGGACCGTCGGCCGGTATTGCTGCCAAATAGGTCTTGAGCAGTCCCACAAAACATCCTGGGTTGTCAGGTTGGGCGGATTGCTTCATATCCCTGAAACAAACACTTGATATATTCACTCCTGGCGACTAAAATCGTATAAACATATTTAAATTCAAACTTCGGATGTGATTTATACATTTACTGTCGAAACGAAAATGTTTTCACCTCTTAAATATTTTTTAATGAGTTTTCCACGCAAACTACCTTTTCTCGTCTTACCTTTTGGTCTAAATGTGCCCAGTTCTAGGGTTTATACGTCGGAACACTTTTGAAGGTTAGAAATAATAACTAAGAGACACTTAAGACAGAACATGTGTTCCTGTCTCAGTATACATGTAAGATAAATGCTCACTTGAACCGAGTCTTTCCGCATTGCTTCACCCCGCCCTGATTATGTTTTCGTGACGCCCAATGAATCGCACGTATTTTCAAACGGAATACCGGCTAAACTCAAATCGACTCACTTCCAGATTGGCATGTTCATCGGCCGCCCATAATTCAAAAACTTTGCAGTTGTGGAAAGTGTCTGGAGAAAATGTGCCCTTGGCCCACATCTCTTCCTTTAAAGGCGTGACAGGCTCTGCTTTGCGTGAAGACAATCCAATACCCGTTTAGTTGATTAGTTTCATCACACCATCAAGAGTGGCACGAAAGTTACAGAATTCGTGGTTTTTCACATCCACGAAGTTTAGATCTGGTCTCTTGCACACGTCACGCAAGTAGCGCCATGTACCGATACAAACATGTTTGACCGACAGTGCGGGATACACGGTTCCATTTTTTCGTTTACTTTCACAAATTTCTGCGGGAATTTCTGCAGAGCAAAGAGGTACAAAATACATACTGCCCACTTGCAGCTGTCCCCTGCTGAGCTATTCGTGTGTTTCTTTTTTTTTTGGACCACGAGTCGTATATGTTGACACACCATTTAGTATTCCGCTGTGTATTTTGAGGAATCCGATTTTGATGCAAAGCTTCGATAAATTCACCGGTCACAGGTGCACCAAAGCGTCGTTGCTCTTGACAATATGTAAGTTTAAACTCTTCTCTATCCTCAAAGTCAATTTGAGACAACTCGTCTCCTTCCGTATCCAGCTCCATGGCTCAATAAAAGTATAACACGTGTTTTGCATTTATACCTGAATATTGCACGTGCAGGGACGCACACATCGTAGTACAACAGATTTCATTCACTAAAGCTGGAGGGGCCCAAATAAGGTTTTGGAAATTCACAACGGTTTAAGAATTAATAAAGATATATATTGTTTTCACTCGGTATTACTGAGATGTATGTCACTTATTACCACAGCTTCGCCTCGGATGGGCCCCACGGACAAAGCCGTCCTGATAACTGCCGATACAACTCGGAAACTATGGTAATGTGATGAAGTAAACTGCCAATTCATCCCTGATGTCCCCTGCAGACTGGGTGCTTCTGTTCGCATCCTGCTGACCAAAAGGTGTATGTACATTTGGCTTCATGTCAGTGGCAGAACTATATTAGTACTCTATATAATTATAACATACTTGCATTCTTACAAAAAATGAGGCAAGGTCACTACTCTTTGTGTGTTAGCATGGATTATAAAGGTGCTGCAATACTCATATAAGTAATTTATTTTTTAATCAGTTCGTCTTCGTGAATAGTTTGTCTTACAGTGGAGTTCTTCATACCTCAGGCTAAGATTGTAACTAGAACATCTGTGAAATTGGATGGTGATAACTTATACCTTTTTCAATAGAATGTCTGTGAGATGAGGTTTATTACTTTTGACTGTTGTCTTTCTTTAAGCTATTACTGGTACATGATGAAACTAATATTCTGTATCAATATTTTCCTAATATCTGAATGCTAATGTATCATATCATACTGTTTTTTTAATCTACATATATGATTCGTCATTGATCATGAGTAACGCCAAGAAATCGTATCTTGGTTTTCTCTGCCATCCATCTCTTGTGATTGTGACAATCGGCATGTGTAAAGATGGTGTAAAAACACTTTAAAACACTGTAATTATCAACTTAAGTTAAATTCTATGGTTTCTGAACAATCATGTATCTTACAATAAAATAGAACTTTAACAAATATCTATAAATTGACTTAAGATGTGCTAAAATGTGGGTATGTCGTAAATAGTTGAATCTATGCGTTTGAAAACAAAACAAAATAATTTAATGTATCTTCTTAACTTTAATTCTATTTATAAATTGATGTAATGAACTGAGATTCTATGCATCATCAAAAATCATGCTTCATTAGTGTTCAGTGGAAAATACACAACTCTCAAAACTGTATTACCATTAGACTTGCAGTGCACTGACGTCATCAAGTTCATTGACAGGGCACTGTAGAAAATCTAGTCAAAACGATGTCGCCCAGGAGCTGACACACGAGCTCATACAAACGATATCTCATGTGGAACACAGTTTTTGATCATAGAGTGGGTTATTGTACGTTTGTCGCAGCTGCAGCCGCAATTTTATGAGGCTTTCCAGTTCGCAATAAGACGCCTCCGTGCACGCTGGGTTCTTCCGTGCTGCTTCTGAAATGGAAATTGGACGTAAAAGTACTTAAAGCTGCTGTATCAATAATTCTCTAATTTCATTAAACATTTTAATGTATGTTATTGTGTATTGTCATATATGACAAGTTTGACAATTCTAGATTGCCTTACCTCTGAGGCTCCTTTCAGTTTTGATTAATATTTAAATCTCAAAAATGAAAATGAATGAATTTCACTCTATCAAGTTTGTATGCTTCAAACACTTTCTTTTCAAAATATATAAAATTTTAACAATCCCAGTATGCAATTGTTGCAGAATGTGTTGCTGGTCGAAAAGCATATGTAATTCTGATTAAAGAAACAGTAACAAGTATAATACTGACACGTAATGCAGCAGTAAATCGTGGGGATGGCCACGTTTATCTCCGTGCCACTTACGTATCAAATTACAACCATTTCCTAATAACCTATTTATCCTTTAATAACATGTTTACATATATTTTAAAACTGTGAAAAGATGGTAAACTATGCCTTTCTTTGAATGATCCTGGTATATCACGTGGAAAAGAGACTTGAAATCTGTAAATCCTCAAGAGTGAACACTGGTGTAAGATACCGCTCTAAGAAGAAATTCTTCAGTTGACAGTCTGCAGCAAATGTCTGTTTCAAATGTTTCCATTGTGTCTAGTTTCCATTAAATTATAATTAGACCATAAACATGCAATTGTATCATTCGCAAAAACACTTGTGCACTGATTGTGTGAAACTGGACAAGGATTGTTAGTTATATTTGTAAGTTAATTTTCAAGTTTCACAACTAAAAGTAGCTCCGGGTGAGTGCTGGGAATCTGCTCGTACCAGCTGGTGGCTGAGAGACAGTGGCTCCCCGGCGGTGGCCCAGTGCTGTGCCAATGCCATGAGCCCCGTTGCCGGCACAAGCGTAACTCGCGACAGTAATACCAGCACTGGGCCAATGATGACATGCTACCTGGGATCGCTCTCCCGAAAGGACGCCATTGTTGCCGAAGAACAGTGGTTGCTTTGCAACCACACACGCGTGGCTGTGTCGCAACATGTGAACGGCTACATCATTCCTATAATTTGTGGCATGCAACGTGACAACGCTGCCATGCTGTTCTGAAAAGGACGGGGTGTGGGGGGTTGGGGATGTGGTAGTCACCGAACAAGCTCTAATACAGATGATGGATCACGGTGATGTCAAAGTATGATACTACCTGAATGCATGATACTTTGTAGTGTAACCACTAGCAACAAACTTTGTTCTCTATGGGCGTGTTTGTGACATAAAGTAGCATATGTGAGGTTCTATTTTTGTTTGGTATACTTGTCCATGTGAAAGATGGCACTTTTGTTTCAGATTTTGCAATACGCTATTTCCATAAGTGTTTTTATGTGTGTTTTTTTTTTTCACTAATTTTGTTTAGTAAACTTACAAAGCGAGGAGGAACTTCTATTAAACGACTGGATCTTTCCCCTTAATGTCATTGATGATATGTAAGTGAACTACAATGCTGTATCAATTATCTTTATGTACACAAATGTCGCAATTACATTTTTCTGCATTTTCAGAGCTGCCAGGGGACCTCCTGCATATGGGGAAAAGGATGTTTTCTTTATTATTCTGATGAATGAAATGAAAGGGAACTGTAGAAGAACTTAATCAGAAGTACAAATCAACAGAATTTGATGGCAGCTACGTTCCAGAGGAAGTTAACAACATCTCTAAAGATGACGGGAATTGACAGTTATCTTGAGGGGCGACATGAAGGACCTGTGGATCCATTATGCAAGACTGCTGATGTTATTGGATGTGTTGTCATGATTGTGTTTCCATAGTGATGGCAACCCAGCTCAAGGGCGATTTGGCAACATCATTGATCTGTGTGGTGTAACACTAACTTGTAGGTGTACAAGTTAGGAAATACTGGGCCACTGTTGACCTGAGTTATTAGATAGTGGAAGGAGAGTTTCTTAAAAGGGTTTGAATGAATACTTATACCTAGTTATTTGTTTTCAGATTTTCTAGATGAGAATATTAATTTAGGTGATGGATGTGGTGTGTCTGTTTACTGCCTGGACCACGGAGTAATATAGCCGGGTATGTGCGAGAAGGAGCATATCCTCATTAATGTGACACATTTGTTTTGTGCATGAAAGATTGTGTCCATGGTGTTTATGTTGTGGATTATTTCAGTGCAAGTTCTTGAGTGCTTGTTCTGTATTTCAATGAGCACAGGAAGACATGATAGAATGATACATTGTTGATATTTGAGTTTTTCTGTTTGTTATAATGTTGATAACATTGCTATTAATTCTGCTGAATCAGTGTGGGTGAACTTGATGTAATAAATTTTGGTTCTGTTTGTGGTTGTGTGAGATGGGGACCATAGGGGGGAAAATGTAACCCCTAAGAATTTTTTTTATCATTCTGGCATGTCATGCCTTTCTGTCCGTCATTTTGTTTCCAGAGTATAACTCAAAAACTGTACAATACTTTTCAGTATTGGTAGATACAACAAACAGAACCTAAGGTGGTTTGGTTCCTTTTATTTTTCTCAGTTAACATGGAAATGGTTCGGACTCAAAAGGGGAGGTGTGGGCTACCGTTTCTAGAACACATCTCAAAAACATTTCAACATCTTTCAACAGAACTTGGCAAATATATGCGACATATCTTGAAGTGATGCCTTCTGCTGTTTACAGATTATTGTCATTTTTATTTATCCCGCATTCCCGTGGAAATGAATCAGTCTCAAAAGGGAGATTTAGGCTTTGTTTCAGGAGCACAACTTGAAAACCTCTAAATATCTTTCGGCAAAACTTGGCAGATACGTGAGGCAGATCTCAAAGTGGTCTCTTTTGCTATATGCAGATTTCTGTCATTTTATTTTTCCCATTTTCCATGGAAACAGTTCTGACTTAGTCTTTAAAAAAATCACGTTTGACTTTAAGTAACTGTCAGATGATGTGGGAACAATCATGGGGAGAGCCTGTTTCCATTTGCAGTGTTTAAAAGTTCCAAGATTTCAAGTCAGACAGTCAGACTTGAAAATATTACCAGTCTGGATACAAACTTGCCTGTCCAGTTTTCAACAATAAAAAACGAAAACAATCAGGCTTCTGGCTACTGTCTTTACTGCATGTAAGCTACATGACCTGGTTATATAGATCGGAGAAATCTGAGTCATCGTCTGAGTCGGCAGTGCAAAATTAGACCACCCGAGATGAAAATAGACCATTCTGAATGGTCGGGTAGACGAGAATTTTAAACACAGCCTTTGGAGTTGTATTTTGAATGGGACATTTGTCTCAGAGTGTCTGTTAAGAAAGAGAGTATGAAATTTAAAAGTCTCCTATTATGTCTTCTTTTGTAGCTTTTCCTATTATGGCTTCTTTTGTCGCTTTACTAGAGAGTCATTATGTCAGACCATATAGAAATGTATGAAGATGGCCATTGTGTCGTGTTTGGTGCTTGTGCTTCCCTGACATCTTGTTCTAAATGTAAAATGTCCTCTAAATTTTCACCATTTGGTGTAGAGCCACACTGTTTTAGTTTGATGAGCAGGGTAGTTCTGACATTTTGAAGACGTGTCTTAAACATTTACATAATCTGGTGATTCACCTAAAGACATTTGTAAGGCTTTCATTAGCCAAACCTATACCAAAGATACCGAATCTACAATGTATTCAGTATAAGCACACCTACATTCCTAATTTATTGATGAAGAACATGATACACATCACACATTAGATGATGCATATGCATATATTATATACACTGGTCCTTTGTTACGACTAAAATGGCTAAGGGGAAAATGTGAATAAAAAATGTGAATAAATGCTTCATGTTACTTTTCCTAGCCTGTGGTGTAAGCATCTGCACTGAAATGTCACATCATAACAGAATAAAGACATCTATGAAGTATATAAGTTTGTTGTGTTTCTTCTTTATGTTGAAATCAATATTGTTGTGTGATGGTTACTCACTTTATGCAGTTTTTGTTCCTGAAATGGTTTTAATTACATTTAAGATGCTTTTAAACGGAAAAAAGGTTTTTCCCTTCAAACAAAGTGCCATCATATTGCTGTAAACAAAAAGCTGATATTTTTACCTCAAGTTGCCAGATGGTATAGGCACATGTGCATCACGTGTGAATATTCTAAATGAGATGTAGTGCACCAAGCAACCGATGTGTTTAGGGCCTATTTTGGCCAATTTTGCAGTCGTGTATTGGATTCTGCATAGTCATTGAAAGGGGTCTTCTTGTACTTATTGCTCTCTCGTTTGTCATACAGCAAATAACAAGCTGATATTTGTACTACTTGTTGTCAGATGGTATGGGCACATGTGCATCAAGTGTGAATATTCTAAATGAGATGTAGTGCACCAAGCAACCGATGTGTTTAGGGCCTATTTTGGCCAATTTTGCAGTCGTGTATTGGATTCTGCATAGTCATTGAAAGGGGTCTTCTTGTACTTATTGCTCTCTCGTTTGTCATACAGCAAATAACAAGCTGATATTTGTACTACTTGTTGTCAGATGGTATAGGCACATGTGCATCACGTGTGAATCTTCTAAATGAGATGTAGTGCACCAAGCAACCGATGTGTTTAGGGCCTATTTTGGCCAATGTGGCAGTCGTGTATTGGATTCTGCATGGTCATTGAAAGGGGTCTTCTTGTACTTATTGCTCTCTCGTTTGTCATACAGCAAATAACAAGCTGATATTTGTACTACTTGTTGTCAGATGGTATAGGGACATGTGCATCAAGTGTGAATGTTCTAAATGAGATGTAGTGCACCAAGCAACCGATGTGTTTAGGGCCTATTTTGGCCAATTTTGCAGTCGTGAATTGGATTCTGCATAGTCATTGAAAGGGGTCTTCTTGTACTTATTGCTCTCTCGTTTGTCATACAGCAAATAACAAGCTGATATTTGTACTACTTGTTGTCAGATGGTATGGGCACATGTGCATCAAGTGTGAATGTTCTAAATGAGATGTAGTGCACCAAGCAACCGATGTGTTTAGGGCCTATTTTGGCCAATTTTGCAGTCGTGTATTGGATTCTGCATGGTCAATGAAAGGGGTCCTCTTGTACTTATAGCTCTCTCGTTTGTCATACAGCAAATAACAAGCTGATATTTGTACTACTTGTTGTCAGGTGGTATAGGCACATGTGCATCAAGTGTGAATATTCTAAATGAAATGTAGCGCACCAAGCAACCGATGTGTTTAGGGCTCGTTTTGGGATCTTAATCATGCATAGAGTTGTGTAGTAGCAACTTGTGGAATGCCACTCAAAGAAATCACTGGCTTAAGTTCATCGGTGTTTTATGACTTCTCACTGAAGATGGGTATTCTTATGCTCATGAATAATATCAAATGAACCATTTCATATTTGACGTCTATGCAGACCATTTGCTTTGAGTGGCAAGCTAAAACATCGGTATTTTACTTTGTTAAGCTGTCAATCACACTAAGTATAGCTACATGTGTATCTCATATAATCAATGTGTGAACGTGGTTTCACTTGATTTTAAATTTTGTTACAGGCAATGTCTTCAGAAAATACACAGCTGAAAAAGGATCAAACAGAAATAAAATCCTATTCTCAGACCCACTCACATTGTCCCCCTAAAAAGTCATTCATGGGTACTAACTGACTGAATTTGATTTTTCAGCAAAATATCTTTCAGTTTTGAAAAGTATGTTTTGTTAGCGTTGTTTTTCTTTACTTTACATGTGGAGTTGTAAAGCTTATCCAATACAAGAATCTTACCCAAAAATGTTCACATCTGTCGCTTAAATGTTTCTTGATCATGAATTTTGTGACGATATTTTTGTTATTCCATAAACATTTGCGAATTTTATCCTGCAATTAAATGTCAAATACCGGTGACTTCTCCACTGTTGACTAATGCGGCTGTACAAACATATGGAGGTAAATATCATGAACATCCTCCTATTAATCAGGATGACAACTGTATGCAGTGTGTGAAATGAAGCAGAACTGGGATTCTGTTTTGTCAAACCAATTGATTTGTTAAGGTTATACACTACTATCCAATATAGCAAACGTAAGGGAAAACTCCCTATGATTACTGAGGTCATACTAAAATTCATGACTGAAGAGGGAATTCCAAATTCAGACACTGTATCGCTGTTCAATTCACGGTTAAAATCCAGGGACGAATTTATGACTTTAACTGACAGTAGACGTTATTTTGCTGAAAGATATTTTAAGACATTAAGGATGACATTTTTGATATGATTGAGCACGACAATATGTTGTTTTGATGACGTATTGAAACTAACCAACTCTGAGCTTGGTTGTTTTGTTAAAGTGAGAAAATCAGATTCGAGGAAGTGGATCAAACAGTGTCAAAAGATAAGAAGCACCCCATACACTATAGATTATCTCCCTTAGATTGATGTAAGAAATTGTTTATGCAATTGGCATGGTAGACATTCTACCTATCGTTGATTATTAATTTGTAGGATCAGATTATTAAGATGACTGGTCCACAGTTGACAGTACCACAGGAAGGAGATCTGTCAAATCCATGCATGAATACCAGACGAATTTTCCCTGTACCACAGATTACTGCAAATTTGCAACCGTAGTTCTTGTTATGACTAAGGCATAAACATGTTACATTTGAAACAGGTTGAAACCACAACTACCCACGGGTCCTTGCAGGAAGGATAGCTACAGATTTAGGTCAAATTGTTTTGTTTTTTTTGTCAGTTCTCCATGACATATGTGACCAAAACCAATTTCGAAAATGTGAAATATTTAACGTCCCTACCATGTACAGATCACGTTTGTTTCACAATACCTGAGCGTGCCAAGCGCCACATACATTTTCTAAAATCAGTCCGTCCTTTAATAGTGATTCATGAACACTGCTCTGCCATCGTATGGAATGGTTACAATCACTGGATTGTCTGATCGGTACTTGATTCTTCACAAACCACATCGTACAGCTGTAATACTGCTGGAAAATTCTTACAACACAATCAGAACTGAACAATTGACCCTGCATTTAACAGAGAATGCTGATGACTATGGAAAGGGGTTGACGCTTCTATTATGATGTCATGCAAGGGCAAGGATGAAGGATGTTGATGAAGAACATGGACAGTGTATCACACATGTGAAAATGCATGAAGCAGAATCTGCCTGTTTGATACGAAAGCCTAAAAGGGCCATTTTCATAGATAACACTTCTTTATTTGAAAGTTGTAATTACAAGTTTTAAAGGTGTAAATGCAAGTTTAAAAGTTGTAATTACAAGTTTTAAAGGTGTAATCACATGTTTTAAGGGTGTTATTGCAAGTCATAACGTTGCACATATGAGTTTTATAGGTGTAGCTATATGTTTTAAATGATAGAATTACATGCACTGTTATGAGTTTCAAACAGTAGACACGTCATTTGATGGTGTAGACGACAACAACCATCCATTTTGGTCATACTTGGATGAATTGGGCATACAACGCTCCATGATTGAGAAAATGAAAGATGAGAAGGTAAATATTTGGTTTAAAAATCGACGATGTTTTTGCACCAAAATGATAGTTTCTTAATAAGGTATGTTATCCTGTTCTCAAGTCTACAGAGAAAACACATGTATGACAATAAAACAGTGTTTGTAAAATTTCTGTCTATACACAAACTTTAATGTACTGTACTATTACAATTATAACTAAAACTTAATTATGGTATGTTATCATTAGTGTTCCATTTCCATGTTTACATTTAGTGCTTACTCCACTATTACACTAGTGCCACATACTGCATAATGTGGAAATTCATTTGTTTTATGTCTCCAAGTTTACTATTCATGATGTCCATCATTTATGTCATTCGACGTCTGTCAAAAATAGTCTGGTTATATTAAGAGTTCAAGTAACATGTCAATAACTCGAATTATCCATTGACTTTGTATGCATGTATACAGCAAATACACCAGATACAGTAAGTTTTAAGTTTTCACTATTGTAGCATATCAAATGTCGGAATGAGAACCTTTGACACGAAGGCTCATCCAGGAATGTCGCAGAATTGTAAACTTCTTAAGGAATTGGTACTGTGACAGGTTGCACGTGCCGGTTTAAGGAAATATAACAAATAAGAAATGCTCTGTTCTTCTGTAGGTTGGACCTGATGTTGCTGATCTCTTAAGTGATGAAGACCTAAAGACACAATCTACTGAAACCACAGCAGAAAACAAGAGTAAGCTGATTGCAATTTTGAAAGGCAAGATTGAAAATCACAAGAAAGGGAGGTCTAAAAGACTCTCAGGTCATAAATTCACTGCAACTGCCACTGAAGAGGGAGCTTCATCAGAAGAGGAAATGCGGAATCCAAAAAAGCACTTTGGCAACAGGTATGCAGAAAAAACTACAATTAAGATCAAACTGAGGTGGATTCACAGATCCGATCAAAAGAACACACAAATCAGGGAGAAAAGATGAGGAGGAACCCGTGAAACAGCCATAAATAAAGATGCAACCCGCTCAGATATCATTGAGGTGGCGAACAGATACTTGCGGAACTGAGAATCAATTTTTGACTGAAACTTGAAGCAACGAGTAAATACTCGAAATTTCAAGTTTTTGAAAGAAAAGAGATATTTCCCCATTTTCTGAATGCTACTACAAAGATTTAACAAAGATGTATCAAAGATATAGCAAAGATAGTAAAGTGGTGAATGTTACATATAATGTGTTTGATTAAAGATCGTCTTTTTTTATTAAAAGGTACCTCAAGACATCCATTTGATGTAAACAGGTTTTTTTTTTATGTTGATTAGATCATGAAACAATAAATAATGAAAATGTTTATTGCTTTTTTCTTTTAAGTGCTGCGTCGTTCTTGCAATTAAACTGCAACTAAACCTGTTCTTTTGCAGTTTGTATAAAACTACTAGTAGTATCGCGCTTTTTAGCACATTCTGTTTTCAGACAAATGTCGAACGGAACACGCCAGTGGGTTTTCAACATACGATGACCTGGAAGAGTGAAGACTGTTTCAATTTCTGGTCGAGTGCTCGGTATTTTTCGCTTCACAGGCTTCTTATGCAGTGGGATCCTACTTAGCAATGTTTCACAAAGATGAAGTGAGGTAGTTATGGCGTTCCTCAATTTCTCATTTGTAAGTGCCAGTTTAGGACAGGAGGAAATCCTATGTATACTACTCAAAAGAAGTTAGGGAACATTGATGAATTTTTTAATGAAAACTGACAGGAACAAAATACAAAGACAGAAGTGGTAAATTCATAATTTTGTGAGTGTAATGAAATCAAAATTCGTTATCAGCTCTCGATATTTGATAACATGATCATGTGGTGATGTCATGAAAGTCACTGGGGTCAAAATTGAAAATCAACGCTCAGATGCAACAGTCAGTAATGCCCTTAAAGCCCTTAAGGTACGTGCATTCGGTGGACAAGTGAGAAAGTGCACGTTTTCAATCTTTCTGGCGGCTATGTTGGGTAGATCGCAACCCAAATTTCCATAAAAATGTGAGGTTATCATTTTCAGATTTACGTGGCTCAAAATAATTCAAATGCTTTGTTTGGTCATAATGTGCTTCTAGTAACTGTAGACTCACAATTTCAAAAGTTAGTCTACGTCCAAAAATGATCATTTTCCAAATATTGAATGTATTCAAAGAAAAGTATTCCAAAATATCAGTGTTCCCTAAATTGTCTTGACGAGTTTACTAATGTGGTTTGCGATGCAGTAAAACTGTACTGGCGGACCAAGGATGATACAACACTGAAAGGAAGCAATGCATCCTCCCTTTAATGGAAAACTGCATGGAACAGTCCAAAGAAGTTTTGTTTTTATTACTATGCTCCTCTCTAGTATGAAGATGGCAATCCGCCACCGATAAAAAAACAGAACATGGCATTTTCACGCAACACAGTAGAGTCATGTCTTGAATTTTACAAGTCCACATTTTACTTTCAAATATGTATTGTATGTATCAAAAGAATTCTGTAACAAGTCCTATGAAAGTAAAGTTTAATTTCCCGTCTTAATATCTTGTACAGTTCTAAACCCTCAGATGCTTCGGTTGGCATTTCAAGTTAACAGTCTTCCGTTATTACAAAGCAGAGTTCTCTCACGGTGTCGTCGAAGGGGATCTCTTGTTTGGGGACTGTTTCTTCCTCGCAGAATGACACTTCTTCTGGGTCAACGGCACAAAAACGATTTTCCATGATAAACAAGCAAGCAATATGTAGTGTATCAGATAACAATACTCTATCGTTGGCGGTACTGAAAAAATCCAATAAAGGTACAGAATGGGATTTAACCCATTCAGGCCCGGACCTAACGTATGATTCCTTTATTAAACCTTCAGAATGTCTAAATACACTTATTCCATTTCAAACGACCATATACTATCGACAGAATTAGAAATATGTATTCGTATTATTATTGAAAACAATCATTTCTTGGACATATGCTTCGGCAAAGTTGTCAAACGTAGGCCAATTCTACCCCCAGATGCTCTTGGGTCACTCAGGTCTCATGAAACACAAGGCAGATGGGAACAATATTCGTTATCAACTGTCTTTGTAACCCTTGTACCAATACAACAAGCTGCATTAAAGGGTAATACTGGTATTTTGGAAAATGTAAACATAACATTTCCTCCAATACACAATCCGCCCATTTAAACAGGGGAAACAAATACCTGTAACTGAAAGAAGCTGGTCAGTTGATGTAAGGGATAAGTTTTATCATTTGTTTGATTTTCCAATTTTGGAAAGGAAAAAACCCCAGCAAATTGACATATTTCCTTTACAATCGACTGAATGTCTTTGGAATGGAATTACTTTTAAGCAGTCAAAAGCTAGGAAGACTCAGAAAACTATCCAATATGTGAGGAACAGTTATGTTACTATTTAACACTGTACAAAGTCAAAAGCTAAAAATATACATTGATACTATTAACTGTTATCTCATGCAAGATGGAATTCAAAGTGATCCATGATTAAATCGAAAATTTCGCATGAAATGACAGCAGTGCGGCAAGATACATATCTTTTTCTTCCTGCACACTCTCGTGTATATTGCGTAAGCACCATCACTTCACCATATTTTATCGACTAGTATGAAAGTGTGCGGGGTAGCAATCATCACAAGGTCCATTTCTATGTTAAACACCCAAGTGCGAGTCAACTTTTGAACCAATCGATAAACCTTTGATATTTTTTGTTTACATTGCAAGCAAGGTGGTCAAAACACTGGACAACTGGGCCAAGTTGCTCACAGAATGGCGGAAACAAGAAGACGGAAATACAGAAACACCAGACTACATTAGCATAGCTTTCAATAATTGTCCAGTCTGATAGAACTGTTATGGATGCTCTTTTGACCAGCTACAGCACGACTGTACATATATAAAATATATTCTGTTGCTGAACATATAAATATATATTGATGGTAGAAATGCCATATGGACATGTGAAGAATATCTGCAGGATCAATCCATATCTAAGGGCACAATCAACATAATTTGCAACCACACAAGCAAATGTGCAATATAACCGTGATCTGTTTAGCCGGGATTTCAACTAATTTTACATGGAGTCGATTTAGATCAGAGACTTGGCAGTATATAATTGTAGACGCATTTATTTGCTTACATGTCTGTGAACTTCCGTGATAGATAGTCTTTTGAAACCAGTAAAAGTAAGATTTAGGCAACACGGGGACTGGACAACAAGGCGCGCCGATTTGGTTGACACGTCTTAATGAATCCCAATAGTGTAGAATGTGCTGGTGATCACCGGATTGTCTGGTCCACAGCCCAGTATGTACAGACGCTGCCATATAGCTGGAATATTGGTAATGGTGGTGTTCATCAACAAAGAAATAAACAAACGTTCTTGCATGCAATGTAATACAAAGTTATTAACATCCGAAAACACACGCGCATGACTTTTTCAGAGTAGGCCCGATTTTTTCAACCTTTTCCGATTGAGCTGGAGTGACAGGTTTGCCTTATTTCCTGTGCCGGTTTGTTCTGGGTTAATTAAGTTAAGAAAACATACTGTCCATGTAAGTTCTACAAACTGTTCACATCCCAAAACACGTTCGTTGATGTGAAGCATTCGATTGTCAAACAGTATAGTAAATAAACTTACACAATATTTCATCCCTTCTCTCTCTGATCTATTGTAACAGTGCTGTAGCTGCCATGTAAAGTAAGTTTTCGAGATACGTTTTATATAAATATTATATACACCTTTCAAGGCCAGCTGGCTCCATAACTACTACTGAAACATCGAATCCATTGACATAAGAATTTATCCAACGATAAAAATTTGTTCCTGCCCCACTGAAAGTTACCATGGTTTCGCTATAAAATAATACCAAGAAATGTATAACTTTCACATTATTGTACAGCAGCTGCTAGCTCCTGAGTTAGTGAGTGTATGAGTTTAGTTTAACGCCGCACTCGGCAAGATCCAAGCTTTATGGCGCTTATCTGTAAACAATCAAGTGTGGACCCGACAATCCAGTGATGAACTGCCTGAGGTCCGATTGGGAACCGACGACATCAGTCAACCAAGACTTTCATAGCAAACATGGGTTGCAGAATTTGTTTTTTACCTCGGATGTTCACGGGTCACTAACATCTGAAGGGATGGTTCCATGTAACGTTCATGTAGGCATCAAAAGTGCTGTAAATCACCATAGTCATTTTATGGTGATCCAACTCCAGTTGTTAGAGTCTATTTTATGATATTCAGTATTTAAACAGTTTTATATTTACATACTCGTTTTAAGTTAATATTTGTGATATTCTAGTTGTTGTTACTGTTCCGCTGACCGTTTAACATTATAGCTTAACATTATGTGTTATGAATGTTGAACTTGCTTCAGTCAGAGCAGTAGTAAAATAATACTAATGTCACACACTCACCCATTTTCAAATAAGGAAGAGTCGAGTGTGCAGTTTCTGTAGCAGACAAACTTTAAGTATGTTGAGTGTCTGGACGTCAAGACTTTTTGGAATAATTTACGTCTCTGTATAACAACCAGACAATCCAGTGATTGTCACTATGCGATACAATGACGGAAGATGTGCTTGTGAATGACTATGAAATGGTGATGATACCAGGTGTTCACAAAGAGGTGACTGTATTCAGGTGGTACCCGTCTTAAACCTGTTGACATGAAGTAATCTTAACAATGGCTTCAGTCTTGACCGATATCTATGATAGATTGTGCTCTATCAGTCTTATATATATCTATATATATTCATTTTCACGTAGCGCTGTAGTGTATATTGTGCTTTCCTAACATCTAACATGTCATTTACCAAATGTGAATAAAGTTCGCAATAAAACTGTTGTGTTTCAAACCTTGACATACTGAAAAAATTTCATAATGGGAATTTGTGTAGTGTTCTTTTGTTTTGTTTTGTTGTTGTTTTTTTTGGTTGTTTTTTTTTGGGGTTGTTTGTTTATTTGTTTTTGTTTTGTTTTTTTAAATAAAAGATGCAAATTCACTTTCAGTGTGAATGTTGACAGATGCTGATTTTAGTTGAGAGGAGTATGAAGATGTCAACGCGGGGTGGAACTATGAAAGTTGACGTTTTCAGTAGCTTGTTACGTGCTAGTTCCACACTGTTAGTATCCTCTGCTTGCTATCTGCTGAGTCGATAAAACGGAGGAGGAAATTTAGATCAATATGATGGGTATGTTTCAGGCAAATTAACATCTGCACTTTTTATGGACTGAACTGTAATGTCATAGATTCACAACATAGCCAGGAATATTTTCATTCAATTCTCATCACTTATGTGTACACACTATTGATCCAAGTCCGAGCTCTGTGTATGCATATTAAATGATAGCTTGAAATAAAACAAACCAGTTTATATTTGGAGGACAGGTAGATTATGGCAAGAATGGTAAAAAGCTGACCAGCCAGTAGTGGAGACAGTTTAGATTTTCTACATCTTTCCTACACTGCCGTGTCCCATCTTCGGGAGATTAGTCTTGTTTGTCAAGAGGTGTACACCTGCCATAGGGGCAACTTACAAACTGGGGGAAAAGTTTCCGATAAAAAGTGTTTGGTGTTACCATAAGTTACTTATTTATTTATTTATATATTTATTCTGAAATGTTTAATGTAAGATCAGAATCTACATTAAGTACACACTGAGAATTTATGCAGTTAATAGAATTACCAAACAGGGGTGTGGAAATACTGTGCCGACTTGCCCGACATGCGTTTAGAATTCGCCTGGCAAGTCAAATTTTCAAGATTGCTTGTCCGTGGGCAAGTTGGGAAAATTCTGTCATATTAAATCAATATATGCCATATCATAAAGACATCTCGTAGAATCCTGATTCAAATCACAATACTTAGCTTTCAAATGAGCATGTGATTGCTAGCAATGTTGTTTACCTGTCCCCCAACCCTACTTTGTGACAGTATCTGTTATGCACACTGCCATTGGTTGAGACGTGTGCGGCTCAGCCAATCATGTTACATGTAGTATAGGATGATGCTAGGCTTTCTCCTTTGCATGTTCGTACCGATTGTCGGTATCGTTACAAGACGATCACAAATCAATAAAAATGGAGAAATTCATCACTGTAACTAAACGTTCTGATAAAGTTAAATGGAACAAAACACAAACTGAAAAGGATAAGGGCTGTAAAAAGAAACGAAAGCGAACATTCCAAGATGGTTGGAAAATTGATTACCGTGGTTAGCAGCAGACGACAATGGCACGTGTTACAGCAAGACGTGTCGGCTCTACCCACAGTTATCTGATAAAACATCGTGTTGTTTCTTGGAAAAGTTGTTGATCGCTGGCAAACCTTTACTTCGCATGAAACATCAGCAAAACATACGGCGTGCTATATGAAGTTTACGCAAAAGAAGTAGTTGAGGACTTAGTTAAAGCGTTCGCTAAAGTTGATTCCTGTGAGGTGGAACCTTATTAAAAACTTTTTAATACAGCGTTTGCAGTTGCAATACACAGCAGACCATTTACTGATTACCCCTTTCCTTGTCAGGTTCAGAAAAAATGGTGTTGATCTTGGTAATGACTACCAAGGCAGTGATGCTTGTGTTGATTTCATAAAGACAATTTCTGATATCAATGGATGTCCGACCTGCAGTGATTAAATACACTCTTTCAGAATACTTTGTAATTTGTGGTGATTAATATTAATGTGGAATTCAGCAAGCTATTTTCAGTATGGCACTTTTCCAGTAGTACATACATATCATACACTTATCATTTTAAATTCTGAAATAATCAGTACAAAAGACAACATTACACAATGAAATTATCATAATCATTTTTTATTCAGTACACAATATTAATCAAACAATAATTTAAAAAATTCTTGGCATGTAGGCTCTTCTGTTTTGCAAGTCAGTTTTTCCAGTTTACTTGACCAGGGGCAAATTGTTCTATTTCCACACGCCTCCCAAAGAATATTTCAGTTAGGGCCGGCAAAGTAATTTTGCCAAGAAGGTTAACTTAACTCTCTGTTACATCATTGATTTTAAATGGTTTAATAACCATCATCTAGCCATTTCCCTTCCCCCGACTTACCACGCTGAACTTGTAATGAAGGAAACAAATGAGCCCACTCCAAACGGTTTCATGTGTAGAACTATAGAGAGTGGCA
Organism: Haliotis asinina; assembly: GCF_037392515.1. Classification (NCBI taxonomy): domain Eukaryota; kingdom Metazoa; phylum Mollusca; class Gastropoda; order Lepetellida; family Haliotidae; genus Haliotis; species Haliotis asinina. The sequence goes on from NW_027133896.1 coordinate 523,635, forward strand.
AAACAACAATGCCCATGGCTGTATGAGAAAGTGGGAGATTGCAACTTCCCCTTCATGTCGAGCAATATTCCAGCAGCCCCAGCCGTTGGTGTTTACTTTTCACAACTTTTGACTTACAATCGAGCATGCTCTTCTCACCATGATTTCAAACAGCGTCCTTCCTCATTTGTTCAGTAGCTTTTCGATTTCATGCCCCGATACAACTTTCCTAAAGGGTTATAGCAGACATGTGGAGTAAATGTCTAAACTTGCTGCACAAATGAAAATGGTGTGTCCGCTGCTATTCCCCATTTTGCCTGTACAATGTCACGTTTGTTGTGTTATTTCTTTTGTCATATGTACATGTGCTCTCTGTCTCACAGCATTCATTCACCTGATGAAGGAGGAGGCCCATTTTACATAACGGTGCATTCCGATGTGTGTAGACATACATAACACTCTCTTCTTATTTGACTAGCCTTTCGCATATTTTAATGATGGTTGTCACTGTAGGCGAAGGATACGCCCACCTTTCCATGATCATGTAACATCATGACTATCTGATCGTGATTCATAAAAACATGCTATGCCATCACACAACAGGGCGAAAATCAGTGGATTGTCTGGTCCAAACGCGATCGTTTACAAACAACACTGTAGAATGGTACCACTGATGAAACTAATATATACTCACAATATAGTCAGAATTGCTGCTTCTACTCAACAGAGATTTCTTTTGTTGATTACACCAGGACCCAACATTGGTATGGAGGAAAACACCCTCGTGTAATCAGGATGATAGACAATGAAACATCTGGCGTTGAGTAACTCTGTGTTCTTTTAAGTATGTTTACATATATTTCTTCACATCAGTTATTATTGAGACTGCAAATTGTTTACTAGTGACCATGGGATTTGTTTATTTATGGACATGCCATGGCTGAGCCTTAGCAAGAATTGATGATTTCTGTATCCACGCTAAAGGCGATTGTTTACAAACATACACCACGTGCTTTTTTATTTATAGCCTTTTCCCACTGCGCAACTCTATTTATTAAAACCGGATGTTGTGGTTTGCCGTGCTGTGTTTGATGTGAAAGGGAGTTCTTTTTGTCCCTGATTGTTGTAAGAGTGCACCTCTATCACTGTTTGATGAAAATGGTTCGATGACCTTTCAAACATTGCAATTTAAATATGACATAACAGGAAGACATGTTATATAGCAGTATATTGGCTGAATACTGGAAACTAAAGTAACAATTAATGAGATGGTTATCTGACCATAAATGCTTTGTCAACAGATCTCATCTCATGACGTCATCCACCGTTTTTTTCATGGAATTGTTTTGTCACAACAATAAATTTAGTAAACAAGAAACATATGAAGCTTCTTTCATAAAATAAATAAAGGTAGTTGCAATAATTATTGGGAATGTTAAAAAAACAATTCATTTTTGGATGTTCTGGAGATTTGAAGTAATCACTAGTAGAGATCACCGAATATATATTTTTACGTGATTGTTCAATATCCTGATTACAGCATTGCCCAAACGGAGCCTTAAGTGGTGTGATCAAAAACATGAAATGCACGTGTCTCCCATTTCTCGCTCTGTGCAGGCAGCACGTCTTGTGGTCAAAGACCTGATAAGAGAGAAGCGGCACTGGTGCTGTCTTTACGTTTTACAACAGTTAAAATCAACTTTATGTTGCGTTTGTCTTCGTCAATAAATTTCATTAATTCGAAGAATAAAAATAAAAGAATGGAGGAAGAAAAACAACAAAAAAAAGAAACAAACACAATAAATGAAGTAAAAAATCAGAACAAAACAAAATAAGGAACACTCCAAAAAGCTTTGAACATGTTTAACGCTTAAAACATTAATTCTGTTCACCTTAAATAAGGTGTGCGGTGATGGTGTACTTAAGCTATGGTGCTGAGCTTGAGTGGAACTACGGTGACTACCGGCACGGATTCGAAACCTTCATCAGAAACTCCTGACACTGACAATTCCCCACAACGGTCCTCTGGGCAACACATACATCCAAAGAGAAAACTTTGAAACATAATTTGAAAACACTGATTCAGAATATCTGTAGCGCTATAATGGCAGGGCTTCAACATTATTTCATACATGCGGAATGTGAATTTAATCGTCCTGAATGAAAACAATTTCCTGTTAGTGGTTAAGATAAGAACAGAATGGATCCAGTGAGAGGCATGCCCCTGGATATCCACGCAATGTGACTAACGTAGGTAGTGACATGTTCCTTTGAAAATACAACTAATGATGTACTTACAACTACAAGTTTTTTAATATATATATATATATATATATATATATATATATATATATTATATTATTGGCATATTTGTAAGTACAACAGTGGTTGTATTTTCAAAGGAACATCTCATTACCTCCTACGTTTGTCACATTTTATACATATAACAAAATTGCGGGATTGTTGCACGAAATGGAACATAACTGAAAATGCCTGTTAATGTCCTGCTTCAGAGCTCCAGACATGTTTCTGTACGTATATAACATGTTTAAATCTCGGGTCATTGCTAAACTTCAATAATGACGCATGTTAACTGCACTCTGAAGATGTATAGAGATATTAGAAGGTTGTTCAAGCGGTGGAACCGACACATCTATCGCCCAAACCCAGATACATGTGAATGAAGTAGTTGTACTGACGTAAACACGGTGTATTTTATGAGTCTACTGAAATACAGTATATCTGTCATCGAGTCGTGTGAAAAAAAAAACTTGATATTTTGACAGTAAAATATCCGTTGTGAACACTGCTAACCCGCAACACCAGAAATCTGAACTGAGGTAAACTCGCGCAAGGTAAGGCGTGACTCCACGCAACACAGCGAGGGACAGCCACTGAAGGTGCACTGAATGACCCGGCCATCAATAATCGGTGCGGGGTTTCTTCTATGGAGATGCCTAGACTTGCTGACTAACGGCAATACGCATGGCCTCAAACAAACACATACTCATGGCATAGGCACAGTTGTACAATCGACTCTTCTTTTAGCAGGGATTTCTAACAAAGAGGATGAAAGTGTTTTGGTCGTTTACTTTCTCTAGAGTGACCAGGTGTCACTGCAATGAAAAATATCTCGTGTTTGAAACTCCTTCCTACTTGAAGTATATCACAAAGTCTACCTGACATTTTTTGTTATTGTTACGACATACTGGTCTGTTTTTATGTATATTCACTATCATTACCTTGGATGAAAGTAATGTTCAATTCTAAAAATGCATCAACCTGGAAAGTTTTGTGCTTCACCTCTTTCCTTCAATCACAGAATCTTCTTGTTTTGAGAAACTGTTTTCAAGTAAATAATGTACACAGACTGATAAGGAATATAGGTGTAACACCATACTTGCCTTTGATGAGTGTTCACATAAAATAAAATCTGAAACCTGTTTATTACAGTTGATAAATAGGTAATTTTCTGTTCCGGACGGTGTGAGGTAGGTGTTTCCATAATACCTGACTTTGTTCATTCAAATGGAAACAAGCCAACTGCATGGAATCAGTTCCTAATACTTTTGGACGTATTTTTGTCCATTATTTAGTGGATGAGGGTGTATGACTTAAGGCTGCTTTTAGCACGGCAATATCATGACCAGAAAAAAAATTCAAACATAGGTTTTCAACATGACGAGCGAACGCTTTAACCATTAGGCTACCCCACCGCCTTCCATTGTTATGGGTTTATCAAAGATACAGAGAGCTTTCAAACAAAGTTGGTCTTTACTACACTGACAGTTTTTGTCCAACTTGATCACAATTCTCTTGTTTGAGGTTATTTATTCATTTATTGAAGTGAGGGAAAAATAAGTCGGTGCCAACTTAAATGGGAAGAAACTGTTTGTATGACGTCTATGACTATGGTATAATACTATACTGACATGGTTTTAGTCCAGGGTTCAAAATAATAATTTATTTTCTATCGAAGATGAAATTAACAGAAAGCAGTATGTTCACATTCTGTCAACATCTCGGATTAAAGCATATTCAGCCCTTACAACAATATTTTATGAGTGTATCTAACAGCAATTTCCCGCATATTCCTACTTAACAGGAAGGGTGGTTTTCTGTGACATTCGTTTGGTTTCCAGATTATACAAATAGGACGTTTTTCTTCATATGTTTGCCATTAGCTACTTTTTTATGTGAAGTATAAATCAATTCTAGGCACATTACCTGCTCACGGCGATGCGTACATTATTTTACTATTTCTGCTGTCATTGGACATTATCGTCCTTTCCGATACTTTCTCAACTCACAAAAATATAGCAAGAAACCAAATACTAGTAATGGCTCACTTACAACACTGACCAGACTGGACACACATATACATGTGCTGGCGGATCACACAAACCCAATCTAAAACTCAGTAGCCCTTGCAATACACACAACACAACCAGGCATCATCAGCATGCATCCCAACAGCCTTTCTATACAGACCGCAGAAAAATACATCTACTTTTTAGTGGCCTTCAAAATGGCAGAAACAACTAGACACCATACAAGCTTCTAATCATCACACACTCTCACAGCAATTACAGACCATTAAAAATGACACAAACAGGCCACATCTACTACATCGATTACATGAAAATACACTGATCGATATATCACTCTTACACATATGCATCACTGCAACGAAAACGCAGACCAGGCAAACTACAACAACTACCAGTATCAAATGGGGTTGGGGTCAGTGCGCGCCGCTGGCTCGTTGCATTTTGCCCTGTGGAAAGTGGATTTTTTTATTCAAAAAATCCACTTGGATACCAAATCTTGCATAAAAACCACTGAAGTCCTTTTTCTTTGAGCCTTTTTTCCAGAATCGGGCCAAATGGGCGATCTTTTTGTTGCGAGGGCGATAACTCTCCTTTAACTTCTCGCTTCCGGTCTGGTTCCCGAGTCAATGTGCGCAGCGACAACTTGCTACATGTAAAGACAGAACCCAGCTCACACGTTGCCGTGTTCGCATTAACTGAAAAAATATCGTTTACGACGAAAAGCCATTAACTGACGCGTGTTTTGCTTTGAGTTTTAGTTTAGAAAGGCATCCGTTGTTTAATTTCCAAAAGCAGTACGAATTGACACGATAGAAGATAACAGGGCATTTCCTAGGATAGAACACGAGGCAGAGCAAGTCCCCGATGTCGTAGCATCGGTGAAGTAATGAAAATTCTTTTTTTATATGTTATCAGAACTTATGTTGTTCTCAACGGTAATTCTTTAACTATTGCCACATTAAAATCTTACAAAGAGTTCCTATACAACCACCGACTCAATGTAAAAAAATCGGGGCTACACCTCCAGCAAACGAGCATCCCCTGGAAGTTCTTTATCGAGATTTATGATTATTACACATCCCTTGATAATTGAAAACATGCTGTATAGAATGTAACAGTTTCAAACGTTTTAAGCAGCAGTTCCTCACTCATCTGAATCCATTTTGTTTTTGAATTCTGACACTACTATTTTATGCTTACATATACAAGTGCCATACACCTATTATAGCTTGAAATAAAATATTTCCTCCTTGAAAAATATGCCCACCAGTCAGTATAGTGAGTCATGTTATATATGTGAATTTATTGGTTCATTTCTTACAAAAGTTTAACACAACGTAAAGCTCTTGATATAAATAGTGACTTACAGAGATATCTTACAACGAACAACATATAATTCTGAGCGACCAAACGGGTGTGCATGATAGAAATAAATTTCATGTTTCTTGTTTTAGTAACATTAAGTTGACAGAATATTTCCCATGACCAGACAATTTACCATCTAACTTTATCTATCTAACTTTCTGATTTTCATTCAACAGTTCTTAAAGAAAATTTTAGGCTATGTCTGTTTGTTAGGGATTAACACAGAAAATGTGTTTATTATGAAATATATGTTTTAGATGATATAAAAGCGAATTTAACCCCGCAATTATTATATGAAGACGTGTATGGATTTATATATATTATTACAAATTAACAGTATTATGTACAATGTCTGAATGTCATACATGTGTAATGTAATATAAAGTACACACGCACCAGCATACAAAGAATCAGATGTAATTACAACATTGTACAGTGCAGGTACAATGTAAAGTGGGAAAAGATATTGACTTTATTGATATATTTGTTAGAATTTGAAAAATCAATTTAATGCAACAAAAAATAAGAGCGAGCTCTAAAACATATTAGCTTTTTCATGACTATTATAATAATCTGATCATTGTGAAGACAAGATGTATGTAGACACCAGAGGAAAATGTAAGCCTTTTGATGCTGACAACACTTAACAGTACCATTTATTATGTTAGATATTGAAATTTATTATCAATATGAATGTATGTATTGTTTAGTTGTGTAATGAAAATAGATTTTGTAAAGTGCTTATTAACCTAATGGTAGGTTTGATTCTTCTGTGTCTAAAATAGTATATTTAATAAATAAATATTTTAATATTATTTCCTTTATTAAAACTTAAGAAAATCAAAACATGTTAATTTATACCCTTAATTGATGATAATTAAAATGCTGTCATTGTAGAAATTTGCAATATCTTTATGTATTATTTGCCTATACACTGAAATTATATTACATGCATCACAAACCGTTACAGACATAAGAAAAAGTAGATTTTAGTTATGCACATGTTTGTCGCTATCGAAAGTTTGCTACTTGTAGGCGATGATTGACATAATTCGTCCCGATGAAATTTTCAGGAAAAGACTTTCAGTGTTTCACATTTTGCACACAGCATTAGCTCCCCGCCGTTGTAAATTGCATGAATGCAGCCATATCGGCCGTAATAAATTTACTAAAATTATTTGAGTACATATACACTGAAATTACACTGCAGTTTTAAATGTGTGACACTGAGACATCTACTGCCAAATTTATATAACCGATTGCAAAACGTCAACAAAACGACAAAACATGACCTGAAAACGATCAGTTGATTCCACCGCCTCGCTTCGAGCTGCCATTTCGCGATTCATACTTGCAAAGTTAGCAGTCATGCCTGTCCCAGTTGTATCATAGAAGCATGGAATAAATATTTTAGGACATAACACTTGATATATCATCGTAGAAGGGAAAAGATATGCTGTCTATGCACCGGCGTGAACGTTACCGGTGAAGGTGAAGGCTATAGATCTACTGGTTAACTGTCTCTAAGTGTAATGGTAACACGTACGGCTGACATCGCGCATACGACATGCGCTGTCAGTATAAGGTTTAGACTAGTTCCCCTGCCCTATTCCGCGCTCCGCTATCGCTGTACTACTTTGTGTAGCCAGCTTGCTGAGCGTAGCATAGGCAGAGTACCAGTCTATATACGGTTGGATCAGCGCACCTAGCTGATTAGTGAAGGGAAGATAAATTCAAAAAGATCGCCCATTTACATTACTGTGTGCAGACGTGTTTTCGGGTACAGAGGCAATGACGTCAGCATCGTCAGATATGACGTCACGCCGGCAAGCCGACCAGTGTGGTCGTGAGAGGTGACGTTTCGTCTCACTGTCTTTCCCAGAGTTCCATGCGGCGAGTCAGCATAGTACGTTGTGCCAAGTCACCGCTGCGTCGGAGTGTGGTTTCGTCTGGAGTCCTGCATGGCGGTTAGACGTGGTATTGCACGTATCTGTGTATCTTGATCATCAGGCATCAAGTCAGTGTAGTCATCATGTATTACGGTCAAAGCGGTTTGCAAATCTTTTCTTTATGTGAAAAATACTATATAGTTCTTTTAGAAAGCATATATTTGTAAGACAAACATTTGTGAAATGATGCATTCATGGTTAAATTTTGCAAAAATCTCTCTGGAACCTTACGAAATTAAGCGAATGTGTTCAGCAGAAAGTTACTTTTTTTTAAATGTTTAGCGCATGTTTTAAAACATTTCAGTTCTAACGGCGTTCCATTCGTTTTGTAACTTCCAGTCCGAATCCCTCGATCTGCAGCATTTGTCTTCTTGCCGGTCAGATGTATTGGATAAGATTTAAACATACTTGATAGTATTTGAAGTCACATGTTTCATTTACACTACCATCACTGCATAAAACGTAGTCCTGGTTTCGGGTATGGGCCGGGAGGGGTCGGGGGTCCTGGTTGGGCTGGAGTCGGGTATGGGGAGGGGTCGGGGGTCCTGGTAGTCCTGGAGTCGGGTATGGGGAGGGGTCGGGGGATCTGGTTGGGCTGGAGTCGGGTATGGGGAGGGGTCGGGGGATCTGGTTGGGATGGAGTCGGGTATGGGAAACTGGAAAAGGCGTGACTACAGTATGCAAGGTAACAGTTCAAGAATAAAATTACCAATATAATTAGCATTAGATATATATGTATACATCCCCTCGATTTGCGATAGTGACACAATCTGTCATCTCTTCCATTCCAGTATATCTGACTGCTTGTGTGTTGTTTAACGCCGCAGTGAGCAATATTACGCCTCTCCGTAAATAGTCACGTCTAGACCAGATAATCCAATTATTGAGGATATGGGCCTCGATCTACACATACTGGGATACGATGACATGTGTCAGTCAAGTCAGCGAGTCTGACCACCCGATCCGTTGGTAGCCTCTTACACTAGCAGCAGTCTCCATTTCTGACGCCCCTGGACCCGGTTATATCAAACTGTAATAAAGCTTTAATCGTTACTCACACTATGATTAGTTAATAATTGATTCCAGTTACATGAAACCCTTTATAAATGACTCCCTTTATTAATCTATCATTAGGCTAAAAAAGGTCTGGGAGTATCATTAACTCATCTTTAGCCGTGTCAACATGGCTGACAACATAACTTTCAGCTGCCTATCAGAGAACGTTTTTTTTCTGCATTTTGAAACATATTGTTCAATTTCGTCTCGATTTCTTTGGAGCTTCTGTTGTTTACCCCTAGGACCACACCCCACTTATAATTATGTACTGCAGAATGAACTACCCCATCCCCCCAAGCCCCCAAACCATATATATGTTTGTATAGTTAGACCTCGCATAAAATCACACTTCACTTCAACCATTCTGTTACGTTAGAATGTTGTTTTGTTTTGTTTTCGTAAGTGTAGGTGAATTTCCAATCTTACTTGTCGGTCCTACATGTCGGTCATGCATGTTTTCCAGCAGAAGTTCTGCTGATCATGAAGAGAGTACCTCATTATGAGTCTTGATTAACTCAATCGGTTCCGTTGTCAAAATTAATCTTTGCTGTTTATTTGTACATAAACAAAAGTTGCAGTACTGGAGACGATACGTCACAATGGGATAGTCGTGGTAGATTAGAGTTTAAGGTGCTGGCTGGATCAGCAGGTTAGCCCAGAGTGATCCTGACAAATACTGTGTGAAACCAGAGCTGTTGTCCCTTCCATCATATATTGTGGAGGAGAAGAAATATTTCACAATCTGCCTATTCGATTATAATTCCATTATTCATAAAACATGGTTAAGCGCTCGCCTGTAGCAGATGAACATATTTCATCTTATATATTTGGCG